>NC_137020.1:24351462-24583962 GCF_032717465.1 Coenobita brevimanus
GTGGTGGTGGTGTTGAAGAAAATTGAAATTAAATTTGCCACGCATTTACTACGCGACCTACAACACATCGTCACCTATCTTTTGCTTTTTCCGGACGATTTTATCCACTTCAGGAGACACGTATTGAACTGGAGTGATCAGATATAGCAACCACTAACCTCTCCACCACTCAGGGCGTGTCCCAGCTCGAACTTAACTACATGTTAAATTTGGTTCATTTCTCGTCTGGAAGTGTTGTGCAGGGCCAGCTACCGGGTCTTTGTCTCACATCGTCCCCATGGTAGTACCTCGCGGGACGATGGTAACCATCCACCCACTACGTTCTTTTGGAGGTCTAACCGGTGCTACACCTTGCCCGAGGGTGACCCAGGACTATGCAGGATAGGTGCGACCATCTTCGCTAAGTCTGATACGGTACATGCCTTTGCCGCATACCGCAACTGATAGATGTAAAAGCTAAAGGCTAAAGCAGTAATGCTTTAGTACAAAACATGGTGAACCAAGCATTACACCTCCCAATTCTCGTGTGCTGCAGGTACTGCTCAGTCATCATTAGCGATATCTGCACAGCTTTGTATTCAGTTTCCCATTGTTCGTCCCATGTATTACGTTGTATGCTTCTTCACATTCACTGATTGCATAGCTGACTAGAAATTTAGCGAAGCAGCTTTAATGTCTACACTCCTTATGCCACCAGAGTCCACCGTCCCTGCATCACACTTGAATTAGGATGTGTAAGATATGGACTCCACGTCGTGAGTCAGTGTTGTCAGTGTGAGGGAAAAAAAAGGAAAGGAAAGAACAAAACATTACTGCTAAAATAAACATTTCAAACAAACAATATTATTACGACGGGGCAAGGCAATATTTCAAGTGCTATTAAGGTGAAAGTAGAGGATAAAAGAAGAAAGCTTATAATCATGCCTATCGACCGCATGATAGTAGTTAAGGCAGACAGATTTCCACCTATAACCCGGCCAGCAACTATCAAATTACTATCCACGTCCCTAACTGTACTACTGAGTGAAAAAGAAAAGGGGTAAAAACTGTGTCCCAAAATTGATCTTAGGCTCTTGCAGTTCAGGATAAAACATCACTGTAGTTCTTTTACACTAACCTGACACTGATTTTCTTTCTTTTTCAGTTTAATTTACGCAGCTCAGTGGCAGAAAAAAACGGTGCTATGGCTTTACATCTTTCCCATAGCACTTCATGGCTATACTCTTTTCACCTTAATTTTGCCCAGATTCTTTCCCTGTTGTAGTTTATTTCACGTTGCTCATTGGCAGAAAAAGGCAGTGCTGTGGTTATACATGCATTCCGTATAACTTCCTCATGACTGGCATCAAATTTATTCTACTAATCTACTTCTACGTCTCAGCATGCAAGATGAAGAGAGAATTTTAGGGCAAGTTAGAGTGAAAAGGGTATAGCATTATATTTTTGAGTTAATCTGTTGTCACAACTCGCCTTTCAAGACGGATAGATGGCAATTTTAGGACGAATATTATCTTTAACACAGAAAACGACTGTTGCCAAAACGAAGATAGAAAGGGAAGGAAACCCTTGTAGGTAAATTAAGGGGAAAAAACAGCATTACCAACGAGAAGGTCTGGGGTCAAAGCAGTGTTACCAAGGGTGGAGGCTTGTTTCGGGTTTATCGCATGAGTGGATGGTGGTCAGCAATTGTTTCCAGATGGACTGTTAATATTTACGTCTCAGTGGCCGCCTATTGATGTTATATAAACGCCTTTATTGGTCTGATCAATTTTCTCTCTCTCTCTCTCTCTCTCTCTCTCTCTCTCTCTCTCTCTCTCTCTCTCTCTCTCTCTCTCTCTCTCTCTCAGTCGCTCTTTTTCTTGTTCTTTTCCCACCTTAATCGAACATATGTTCCTTGTGCTGTGTAGCTTCCTCTCAAGTTCTTTTGCTCTCTTTGCTCTCTTTTCACTTTCTGTTCTCTCTTCTCGCTCTCTGCCTTGTTAGTCTTTGTTTTTATTATCCTGTTTTCTTTTTTCCTCCCTTCCCGGTGTATGTATTTGTTCCGACTGTGCTTTTGCTCCTACTCGTTTGGGTTGTTTTTCTCGTGTGTGTGTGTGTGTGTGTGTGTGTGTGTGTGTGTGTGTGTGTGTGTGTGTGTGTGTACGAGAGAGAGAGAGAGAGAGAGAGAGAGAGAGAGAGAGAACCACTTTTCATCGAATCTATAAGTAAATGTGAATGGGGATAGACAAGTACTTAAAACTCAGTACAGAAAATAAGGTCGAAAGGTACAAAATAAAAAGTTATTAAATAGAAAGTAAAGAAAAATTAGGAAAAAAAAAGCAGAGATAATTGCATGGAAGCAGGTAGAGAAAAAGGGATCAAGAAAAAGCTATGACTAATTAAATAGAATATGAAAAAATTGGGAAAGAAAGTGAGAGAAAATAGAGAAAAAAGGAAAAACTCTGGACTGAGCCTCGTGGACCCAAGGAACAAAAGACTTGAGATTTAATCCAGTCTATTTATTAGTGTGGGGAGGTTAATTCTCTCTCTCTCTCTCTCTCTCTCTCTCTCTCTCTCTCATACGTTTTTGCTCTCCCTCTCATGTGTCTCTTCTACTCCATACCACAATACTTCATTCTTTTTCTTGCTTTTTCTAATTCCTTTCGCATCTGTGCCTGCCTGTGTGCTTCCTCCATTCTCTGTTCACCTTTCATGTTTGTTTCCTTCCATGCTGCCTACCTTCCTCTGTTCCTCTCTCTCTTTCCTCCCTCATTACCTGCCTTTTTTTCTCCTGTGCGTACTTACTCTGTCCCTCCCTCCCTCCGCGTGTTTCTCCCTTCATCTGTTTCTTCTTCCATCTTTCTTTGGTTTCTTCCTTCTTCCTTCCTTCTTTGTTTCTTCTTTCTTCCCTCCTTCCTTTTCTTACTTTCATATTTTTTTTTCTGCTTACCCTTCTCTTCTTTCCTCCCACCATTCATTCTTTTTATCTTTGCCTCCTTCTTTCTGTTCTTCCTTTCTTCCCTGCTTTGCATACATTTTTCATAGTCATACCTTTTTACACACACTCTTATACCTCTTTTATCATATTCTACCTCCCCCTTCCCTCTCTTTTTCCCTCCATCTTTCCCTCCCTCCTCTCCCTCCCAACCGTTTTCTCTCCCAGTAGTCACCCTCTCTCCCTCCACATGTCTCTCCCACTCTTTCCCTCTCATCCTTCCCTCCCTACTCTCCCTCCCAACCCTTTTCATTCCCATATCTACATAGTCAACCTCCCTCCCTCCATGTCTCCCCCTCTCTTTCCTTTCAATCCTTCCCCTCCCTCTTCTCCCTCACCCCTCTCCCTCCCAGGCCTTTTCACTCCCTCCCAGCCCTTTTCTCTCCCATACCTACATAGTCAGCCTCCCCCCCTCCGTGTGTCTCTCCCTCTCTTTATAAATTATGTGACGGTGTTTGAGCAGGGAAGTAACTCCAGTGCTCCATAAATCACACGGCCGGGATTATTAGTTTCCCCCACGGTTGATAGATGGCGTTCAGGGCAGATGTGAAGGAGGCAGGGAAATGGTAGTGAGAGAGAGAGAGAGAGAGAGAAAGACTAAGGGAAGTGAAATGAAGCAAAACGGAGGTAGTAGATGAAGAAATAAACAAAGTAGTTAGGAAGACAGGAAACTAGAAAGTGGGATGGAAAGACAGGATTGGAGAGGGTATAGGAAATTGGGAAGTGTGAGAATGGAAAGGAGGGTGGAGGAAAGATGGGAGAGGGAAAGAAGGCGAGGGGTAAGGTGAATGAGAAGGAGGGTGGAACGAAGGATGGGAAAGAGAAGGAAGATGGGAGGTATGGTAGATGGGAAGGAAGGTGGAAGAAAAGATGAGAAGTGGAAGGAAGATGGGAGGTAGGGTGTTAGGGAAGGAGGGTGGACGGAAGGATGGGGAAGGGGAGGAAGATGGAAGGTAGGGTGGATGGGAAGGAAGGTGGAAGGAAGGAAAGGAAATGAGAGGTAGGATAGAAAGAAAGGTACAAAAAAGAAGTGTGAGCTAAGGAAAGGATGGAAATATGGGAGATAGGGTGGCAAGAAGGATAGTAGGGAAGACTGGGAATGAGAAGGAAGGTGGGAGGATGGGTGAATGTGAAGGAGGTTGGAAGTAACGGCAGAAAGGGGCGTGAGAGAGGGAAGCCTGGTGTGAGATAGGGGTTGAATGAATGAATTGACTGGAAAGGAGGATGGTTGGGATGGAAAATGGGATGGTGGTAGGGTTACAGGAGAGTGGAATGGAGGAAGGGAGGAAGAGTGGATGGATAGAAGGGTGGGGTAATGGGTGAGATGGGAGAGAGGTGGAGTAAGATTAAAGAACAGGGCTATGGCTGAACTTGAGAAATTGTTTGGAACTGAAAGGGAGATGTAAGTAAGGTTAGGATATAAGGTGAATGGGAAATGCAGAGGTTAGAGGTGAGAAAGAAACGAAAATTGGTGGGAAGTAAAACTGCATGAAGTGAAAGTGAATGATCGAGTAAGATAAGGTGATAGTACAAGCAGAATGAAAAAGAATCAGAAAGAAGTGAATGTAAGCAAGAATGATCCCAGACAGAACAGTATCATTACTATAGGTATGACCGACGAAAGGGAAGGAGTTAAGATGAAAGGAAGTTTGGGAGAATGAGAGAATGTGGGCAACAATAAGTGAAGGCAGACTTGGATAAAGGAAGGAGGAGGACACTGATGGATGATTGGATTAGGTACGGTAGAGTGACAAATGTGAAGGAAAGGGGACATTGAGGCGTAGGTATGACGTAGGCAGGGACGGAAGGATGGTAGGCCAAAGAGGAGAATGAGGCAAAAGCAGGAGAGAGAGAGAGAGAGAGAGAGAGAGAGAGAGAGAGGAGTACCAAGGAAGGACACTGCAACAGACGTATTGGTCCATTGGAGGGCATTTTTATAAAGCAGGTTATAATTATCATCTATTTTGAGTATCTATTTTGAGTCAGACGAGAGTATAGCATGCAAGAAGGCTCCTCCCACACACCACTTTCTCTTACTAAAGCCAGAAAAAAGTGAGATGGACCACACTTGAATACACAAACATAAAACCATATTTAGATTAATTGAGGAAGAGTAGACGATGGTTAATTTGGGTTTCGATGCAGGAGGTCCGTTGATGACCAGTTAATACTCACCAGTGACTATATTACATCTTATATTTGTTTTATAATGGCCAGTAATTCATCATCATGTCCTGACTGAAAAACTTAACATTCTTGGAGTATCAGGAAGTTTACTGGAACGGATGAAAAGTTACCTCGTTAGTTGCACGATCAGATCTTTCTAATTGGTATACGGAACCGAGCTTAGCCAGGGTTAATCAGAGTTCCTAGGGATCACTGGTGGGTCCACTTATATTTTTGATGTTTTTTAATTATTATTCTTGCTAATCTCACTTATAAGTACATCATGTTTGCCGATTATTTGAAACTATATCACTATCTCATCTCCAGACTATATGTTTCTGTTGACCCCCAGCACAATATTAACATCATATCTGCTTCTCCTATGTCTGGTGGGCTTTTAAGTTTGCATCTAGCAAAGGTATGCACCTTAGGTTTACACTTATTAAAACATGCTTTAGCTAGATTGTATTTCTTGGGTTGTGTTTCTGTGCAGTGTACTAATTCACATACAGACTTCGGTGGTTTAGTTGACTCTCAGCTTAACTTCCATCAGCACTTTGGAGGTCGTGTGCCTACTAACATATTAAAAAAAATCTTTGAGTCCTTCAGTTTATGACGTTACTATGATTATCTGACATTAGACATAACTGAGATTTGCCTTTCCCTGTTGGAACCTTGGTTTGTGGGAGATGTGAATTGTCTTAAGTCGGATCAGTGGAGACGAATAAAAAAACTGTTAGCGTCTCGTGAATGATTGAAAGGCCCATTTTTCTGGTCAAAGATATACTGTTAAGCTGTGACATGATTTTGTGCAATCAAATATTCCGTGACCTTTCGCCAGTCAGACCCAGTGACATTTTTACCTTGCCTCTACTCCTTGGTAATAGAAATGAAAGAGTCGATATTTTTTTTACTGTGCACACCCAGACTGACGCTCGCTGATAATTTTTTCTTGCCGTGTCATTCGTCTGTAGAGTTTTCTTCTTTCAAACGTCATTGAAGCCACAGCCTTGTCGCTGTTCATATCTAAACTCTTCCTTGGTCCAAGTATCTGTTAATTTTATAAGTATTATTATTTAGTATTTCGTGGTCCTCTCCAGCGGTTTAATCTCCCTCTCCACACGTTCAGGTTGACTAAATGAATGTAGCACCTTTTTGCAATTAAAATTTATAAAGTATACTCTCCGGGAAAGATAAAGGGAAATGGTGTATCGTATTATCGCTTCTTATTCTCCTATAGTTTATTTGCTCATCTGGCTAGCGTATCTGTCAAATATGCTCAGCCAGTCCCACTTCCAGCCATTTGTCTTGCTTCTGGGCTGGTGTGGGGCGCTGCAGGGTAAGGTAACCAGATAAGATGCCATGTAGGAAAATGTCATGGAAGCTTCATAGGGAAAAGCGGAAGGACAATTTAATATACACTGTTTTGACTTGTTAGGTAGCCAGACAAGATGCCATATAGGAAGAGTGTAGTGGAGACTTCACAGAGAAGGTTGGAAAGACAATTTAGTATTCACGGTTTTGGTTTGTCACAGAAAAGTATACAACAGTGCTTTACTGCTGCAGAGAGAAGGGGAAACAGAGTGAGACAAGGGCTGGAAAAATGTCCTGGAAAGAGATGGAGGTACGCTAAGAGAGGGACACGTAGAGGGGAGGTGATGGAAGCAAAGACAGACAGACCAACGGACAGACACAGACAGACAAAATTGCTAACCGGTGTAGGGGACTGAAAGATACGAACCAGTGTGATCTGAGAGAGAGAGAGAGAGAGAGAGAGAGAGAGAGAGAGAGAGAGAGAGAGAGAGAGAGAGAGAGAGACTGATTGAGAAGAGAGAAACAGGTGAGAGGCTGGCTAACTATTGAATTATGGAGGTAGGGTTGAGAGGAAGGTGATAGTATGAGAGAGAGAGAGAGAGAGAGAGAGAGAGAGAGAGAGAGAGAGAGAGAATCAGGAAGAAAGAGAGATATGAAGGCAGGGAGGAAATGAGGGAGGTTATGAAGGCAAACTGGAGCGAGTCGGGGAGGAAAGAGGAGGGAGAAAATCGTATATGAAAGCCTGATGAGAGTTTGATAAGGATGGATGAATGGAGGGAGCGAGTGAATTGAGAGGAATATCAATGGAAGAGGAAGATTAGAGAATAAATATATGTGAATATGAGGAGTAAATTAACGCCCAGGCCCCTACGACTCTAAGGTAAATAAATCGTATATGAAAGACTGATAAGAGTCTGATAAGGATGGATGAGTGAAGGGAGGGAGTGAATTGAGCAGGACATTGAGAGTAAAAGGATTGTGACTAATGAAAATACACGACTTTAGTATGCAAACTAACTCTTTTGGTTCAGTAACTGTTTTATTCTTGCCACCCCCAGACGATTTTATTCAGCACTGGGGAGATTTCTTACAGTGAAGGTGGTAAATGGAGACAGTACCTATGTATAAATATGTATAAGAAAAAAGGGGTGCTAGGGAGCCTGTGTGACCTTCCTTGTGACCTTGACCTTATACCGATTGCTTTCAAGATCAATTTACCTCACTTTGGCCTGACCCTGACGCCTTCCGCAAACTTTGGTCTGATTTAGGTCAATGCTGTTTTAGTTGACCTTGCCCTGGAACATCTTACCTTTGACCTGGTGTTCTCATCGTGACATCTCATCCTTGGCTGACGTTAAATTCTTCCAACAAGTATGATCCGTAGCGAATAAAAATTGCTTGAGTAATAGAGTCGAGTATTTGATCTTGCCCTGTGCCCTTGGTCTTTTGTGCATTGTTCTCAAAATTGAATCATGCCGTCCACGTATAACCCTGAACCCACCAAGTTTTTGTCTAAATCGGGTCGTAACTGTTTAAGCTGAATTTGCCTTGTGACTTTGACTTTTCACCTCAAAAACTGTAGACCACCTGTTGGCTGACTCTTCCACCAAGTTTGATCCACATCAGATCAACTCTGTGTTAGTTATTTTGGTCACAAAGTCACACAAGTCGAATTTTAACCCAACTCAGTTACTTTGACCGTTGTTTGATTATTCTCAAAGCAGTCTCCCTTTGCTCGTGCCTTTTTTTCAACTCTTCCACCAAATTTGGTCTAAATCGGAAAAAAAAAAGTTAACCTTGACTTTTGAGCTTTGGTTGACCCTCAGTTCTGCCACCAAGTTTGGTTAAAATTGAATCAAAACTGATATTTTTTCTAGTAAATAAGCAAACTGACACATGCCGACCAAAACAGTATCCCTCTAGCACTTTGCGATCGCGGGTGTAATAATAATAAGTTAATAGTCATCGTAGCGAGAGTTAGTTAAAAAAAAACAAAAAAAACAAGGGTTGGAAAAGGGTTAATAATAATCCTTAAGAAAATCAAAACCAACAATATGCAAACTTTGGCAGCCATCCCTCCATCCCATTCTTCCTTCCCTCCTTCTTTCCTTCCATCCTTCCTTCTTCCATCCCTCCTTCCTTCTTCCATCCCTCCTTTCCTTCCTTCCTTCCTTCTTTCCATCCTGCCTCCGTTCCTTCCTTTCTTATTTCCTCGGCCAATCCCATCAACACAGCGGATGGCATAGTTTGGTGAAGGACGTCGTTTTTATTTGTCTTCCTGTTGCCATACTATTACATTTAGATTTTGAGAGCACCCTAGTAGTTAAGAGGTTATTGAAGACTGTATCATGCCTGTGTAACTTCTTCATTGCTGCCTCGCCAAGCTAATAAAAAAAATGGTTGCTGGTTGCTGGATGATACTACAAAAAACGTCACCGTATTGAACACCATCACCCCCCAAACAAACAAGCAAGAGTAACTCCACAAACTTTGGCACCAACATCTTCCTTCCTTCCCTCCTTCCTACTTTAATTCCTTCCTTCCTACTTTAATTCCTTCCTTCCTACTTTAATTCCATCCTTCCTACTTTAACTCTTCCTTCCCTCTTTCCAACTTCAGTTCCTTCCATCCTTCATTCCTACTTTTAATTCCTTCCTTCCATCCAACTTAATTCCCTCCTTCCTTCCAACTTAATTCCCTCCATCCTTCCTTCCAGCTTTAATTCCTTCTATTCCTGCTTGAATTCCTTCATTCCTTCCATTCTATAGTAAGTCCCATGATCACAAAAGTTGGATCAGAGATAATTTAGTGAAAATAGTTGATATAGGACAGATAATTTTTTACCCCTTTGCAACAAAGCGTCTTTAGTAAGCTGAACAAACTTCTCTCTTCGGTGGCCAGAGGGTAAGAAAAAGAAAATATCATCTGAGTTAAATAGTAATAGTAATAATAATGATGATAATAATAATAATAATAATAATAATAATAATAATAATAATAATAATAATAATATGAGACAATACTGGAAAACAGAGATGGAGTACAACGTCGCCAAGAAAACTACAAGAAATGAAGAGAAGAAATGGGCGCTTTATTGTGATATCTTTTGTTTTTTGCTTTCTTCAGTTTCAAGACGATTATATTTCGGTTAAGTGTGATATTTCAGCCCAGAGTTCTAAGTGCAGCGTTTATTACCCCTCCTAGTATAGGAGGCTCTAGCTGCTTTAAGTAAAATCGTCTGGTGAGAGCAGTTTTAAACCTGAATACAGCGTCAGTGTAAATATCATAAAACATCACCACGAAATTCAAGATCAGAGATATTGACTCCACAAACCTGGGCACACAGTTTTCCCTGCTTTCCCGTCCTCGGCCAGTCCCATCATTTCAATGGCTGGATCAAAGTTAATTTAAATGTTTTTGGAGACATATTCCAGTCCTCTTTTTATGAGAACTCTTAAAGAAAAGTGTTCGAAGGCCAAACAAAGAATAAAATTATATTGCAGTCCAAAAAGTATCTCCCTAGCTAAATAAAACCGCCTAGTAATAGCCAGAAAATATAATACGAAATCGCATCAAGCTGTTGTGTAATGTAAAATCAAGAAAAACCGCATTAGCTTCTTAGTCTTAAACACACACATTTTCTTTCTTCCTTCCTTCCTTCATTCCTTCCGTCCATCCTCCTGTCCTTCCTTCCTCCCTTCTTTCCTTCCTCTCTCCCTTCTTTCCTTCCTCTCTCCCTTCTTTCCTTCCTCTCTCCCTTCTTTCCTTCCTCTCTCCCTTCTTTCCTTCCTTCCTTCCATCCTTCCTCAGTCAGTACCATCATCCTAAAGGCTGGATCTGAATTAATGTTGTTGAGAAGTTTGATTTACTATAGTTTCTAGTCCCATTAGTTCTACGTCTCCCCAAAAGTGAATGAAAATGTCTTTAATGGCCAGCGTAAAAGAAAAGGCACTTCCATAGCGAACTGTTTAAAGAAAAAATAAGGACGTATGGACAAGTAGAACACAGAATAAATCAAGAAAACCACAGTCATACGAGTACCAAGATCAGCAACATTAATCTGACAGACTTAACTCCACGAACTTAGGCATCCACGTTTCCTTCCTACCTTCCTTCCTCGCTCCCTCAGCCAATCCCATCATCCCAAAGGCTGGATCAAAGTTAATTTAGATGCGTCCATCTTAACAAGTGCCGGAGCCAGCCCGCCTGATCAAAAGCACTCCCTCGCTCTCTCCCTTTCCCTCTTAGTTCCCTACCGAGAATCATGAGGAAAGACGTCGATAATTCTGACATGTGAAGTAGTAGGAGTGACATGCAAGGGGAAATGTACCTTATGCCACGCTAATTAAAGTCAGGGTCATTTTCACTGTCCAGATATAGTAGTAATGTAAAAATATTTGTTGTACGGGGTTCATTGACATTGGAAAAGCACTTACGGATTAATATTTTTAAATGTTTAATTCACGGTAAAGTTTTTGGCAACTGTTAAAATATACTAATTATACATGATAACCCCATAGGTCACATGATGGGTGTGTTAGCTTTTTACTTGTCAAGAAGTTTTACCAGTTATATATATAGTAGTGTGTGTGTGTGTGTGTGTGTGTGTGTGTGAGAGAGAGAGAGAGAGAGAGAGAGAGAGAGTATTGGTTTGAGAGGGGTTAGGGGAAGTGGCAATGTATTGACGTTTGTATAACGGGGTTGACAGTGTGTTGGTATGTGTGTGTACGGATATCAGCAGGATTATTTTTATGAATGAGCTTCCACTCCTTAGACAAGATGGTCCACACAGGCTTTTCTGGTTTTGGGGTGCGCTGGTGCAGGAGTTATCGGTAGTTGGTGCCTATGGCTGACATCAGGAGTTGGAACGTCAAGGAGGAACTGATGGGGACTGGTATCGAGTAGGGTAAGAGTCGATTCTGGGATGAGGCTACACTTAATAAGAAGTCAGGACGAGATGTTAAATTTAGTGCTTGAAGGGTGAATGGGTGATGCAGTGGGCGAAAGCAAGAGTGAAAATCCTTTTTCTCAAGGTGCTGAACAGACTGCTTGATGAACGACATAGTTAAGTTACCTCAGTGTGGCCGGGCAGGGAATGGAAATGTCGCCCAAGAGGTCCATTGTGGCCAAGATGAATTGTGCATACAAGGAAGAGTTTGTGCTATGAGGCATACTTTCATGAGAGGCCAGCGTATTGTTTGTGAGGAAACTTTGTCCATGATCTGGCTGTACCTTGATTACTTACATCGTTGCTGGAGTCATCACTGTACGTGGCCATGGAAAAGTTGGTAGAGCTGTCTTCTTTGTGCTGGAGGATTCGAAGCAAGGCCCTCTGGTGGTCTTGGGACCTTGTGAGGCCACATCTGTTATCTGTCTTTTTCATACAGATTCCGAGCTCCATGACAAGCGGATTCTGCTTGGTCGTTTTCATGAGGGACTAGTATAATGCGGAGAGAGACAGGTTCGCGTCACCTTGGTCACAGATCCTCGCTTCTTTTCTGGGATCACAAGGCAGGGCCTCCCGCGATGACTTACTCTGCGCAATCTCTCTCTCTCTCTCTCTCTCTCTCTCTCTCTCTCTCTCTCTCTGTGCGACAGTTTTGACATCATTAATATTTAGACAGTTTTTTGTATTTACGTTTCCTCCATTATATAAAATTAATTACGACCGTGGGTATGTATGCAAGGAAAACATTAATAACTTAGAGCCGAGTATTCCCATGCTCCTCATTAAGACTTTAGATAATATATAGCACCTTCCCTTGTATGTACTCTATTTCTTCCATTATTTATTCGAATTTATTTTCACGTATTTTTTTCCTTACATGTAAAGAACTTAACTCTTTGTATTTGCGTGCAGAGCTTATGTACACTGAACCCTCTCATGATTCACACAACTCTATTTTTTTTTTCTAGCTAACGCCAAACGATTTTATTCAGCTGAGAGCGAGAGTTTTAGGTGGCCTGGATTTCGTATTTCTTTTTACTTGCGATTTATTTTGCAGATAAGCCACTTTTATCGTCGTGTTTGTTAGTGATGCAAACTGTATCGAAATTAAGACGATAAAATTAACATAGGAGAGAATATTATGATGTAGTAGGAAGAATAAATCACTAAGGTGGTTGTGTGACGAGTCCTTCTGTACTACCAAAAATATTTCCCTTATTACAGGAGTCTGAGTGTGTTAATACGGTCACCATTAACCCTCTCATAGTCTGAACAACTCTATTTCTACATAAATACTGCCACACCAGCCTTATATTCTATCTTATGTCACGTGCTCCAGATACCTCTCTCATATCCAGCGTAGATTATTTATATCAAACACCTTTCTGAGGTACTCATCATCACTCCTACATAGTTTATATCATGCACATTTCTTCCAACATACAACATACACATCACTGATTTTCTTATTCCTATTTCACATTATATCCCTCATCATTGCCACGTATTTAGCACCCTTAATACATATCGTTTATCGTCCTCATATTTCGCCGTGCCATCCCTCCCACATATCCATTATCCCCCCACATATTCGTCATCCCTCCCACATATCCGTCATCCCTCCCACATGTCTCAAATCTCCCCGTTTATTTTCTTTCCTCCTTAATCCCAGCCGTCCTTTCCACTCTCCCACATATCAACATCCTTCCCACATTTCCTCCCTCCCATATAGCCCACATCTCTCCAACGTATCTTAAGACTCCCCATTGTCTCTTGTACCCCTTCCACATTCCTCCCAATTCCTCAAGCTTGTGCTGCTCTTTCTCCCACATAGGTTAACCCCCTTATACGTATCCCTCGCCCCTCCCACATGTACCACGTGCCTCCCACATACCCCTAAGACTCCCTACGGTCTTCTGTATCCCTCCCACATCTTTCTCAGTCCCTCTCACATATGTTATCATCCTCCCTTTTATGCAAGAGTTCCCCCAAATATCCTGCATCACCTCCATATACCTTATACCACTCCCACATAGCATATCTCTCTCCCACATACTTTGTGACATAGAATATCTTGTATCCCTGCCACATCTCCCCCAATCCCTCTCACATAGGCCACATACCTTTCACATCTTAAATTCCCTCCCTGTCGTTATCTTTCGTTTTATATATTGTCACCCATTCTACATATTCTACACCCCTCCCACATATACCATGTCCCTCCCATATATGCCACGTCCGTCCTATATATACAACGTCCCTCCTATATATACCACGTCCCTCCCATTTATACCTCGTCCCTCCCATATATTCCGTATCCCTCCCATATATACCGTGTCCCTCTCATATATATCGTGTCCTGCCGATATATACCACGTCCCTTTTTTATACACCACATCCCTCCCATATATACCACATCCCTCTTTTATGTACCACGTCCCTCCCATATGTACCACGTCCCTCCCATATATACCACGTCCCTCCCATATATACCACGTCCCTTCCACGTGTACCACGTCTCTCCCACATGTTCTACTCCCCTCCCACATGTTTTACTCCCCTCCCACATATATCACACCCTTCCCACATATACTACATCCCTCCCACTCGTACCACACCCCTCCCACAACATCCCTTCCACGTATATCACATCCCTCCCACATTCTGCACCCCTCCCACATTCTATACCCCTCCCACATATTCTACACCCCTCCCACATATTCTGCACCCCTCCCACATATTCTACACCCCTCCCACACATTCTACACCACATCCACACATTCTGCACTCCTCCTACATATTCTACACCTTTCCCACATATATTAAACTTCTCCCACTTATACCACGTCCCTCCCACACATTCTACACCCCTCCCACATATTCTACACCCCTCCCACATATTCTACGCCCCTCCCTCATATTCTACACCCCTCCCACATATTCTACACCCCTCCCACATATTCTACACCCCTTCCACTTATTCTACACCCATACCACGTATTCTACATCCCTTCCACACATCCCACGTCACTCCCTCATATTCTACACCTCTTCCACATACACCACGTCCCTCCCACATATACCACGTCCCTCCCACGTCACTCCCTCATATTCTACATCTCTTCCACATACACCACGTCCCTCCCACATATACCACGTCCCTCCCACGTCACTCCCTCATATTCTACATCTCTTCCACATACACCACGTCCCTCCCACATATACCACGTCCCTCCCACATATACCACGTCCCTCCCACATATCCCACGTTCCTCCCACATACCCCACGTTCCTCCCATATGCTCTAAGACTCCCTAGGGCCCCCTCCATCCCTGCCACATCACTCTCAATCCCTCTTACAGCTCGCCAGAGAGGTTCCTAAATGGGCTCGCTCGGTAAGCAATGGGAACGGGATTTTTGTGGTATGGGCCGGAGAGAGAGAGAGAGAGAGAGAGAGAGAGAGAGAGAGAGAGAGAGAGAGACGTAAGTATATAAAACTCACCAACGTTATGGTCCTTTTTAGGTCGTAAGCACTTTTCCTCCACCTACAGATGCCTACGAGAGAGAGAGAGAGAGAGAGAGAGAGAGAGAGAGAGAGAGAGAGAGAGAGAGAGAGACGTAAATATATAAAACACACCGACATTACGGCCCTTAATAGGTGATCCAATTTTGATATAAAATGGAAGCACTTTTTTCTCTACATACAGATGCTTACAACAGATAGATAGATAGGTAGGTAGGTAGGTAGGTAGGTATAGAGAGAGAGAGAGAGAGAGAGAGAGAGAGATTAGAGACACACTGACACATAGGCCTGTCATTCTTTACGGCAGTTAGTAGAAAGTCCGGCCTTGATATAAGCAGAAAAATTTGTTCTCTAATTGCAGAAGTTGAGAGAGAGAGAGAGAGAGAGAGAGAGAGAGAGTGAGTGAGTGAGTTTGCAAGAGGAGGAAATATGGAGAGGCTCTAGGGCCAAGAAGTGCTTGAGTACGGTGGAAATATGTGAGAGTAAAAAATGAAGTGTGTTTGAGAAGCGGGGTGTAGAGAGGATTGAGGAGGAGGAGAGAGTGGCTAAGAGAGAGACTGAGGGAGGGAAGTAGAGTAGGAGGAAGGGGGGAGGGAAGTACGGAGAGAGAGAGAGAGAGAGAGAGAGAGAGAGAGGGGGGGGGAGGGGTTCAACTTTGGCGGCAGATGAGTGTTTGAGTAAAGTGAAAATCTGTGAAAAAATAAATAAGGTAGTGAGGGTGAGGAGGAGGCGGGAGTAGGTGAGAGGAAAGGAGGAATTGTGATAAGTGACAGATATTTAAAACGCGAGAGGAGAGGACGAAGGAAAACAAACACCAATTTTATAATGCTGTTTGTCTTAATGCAGGTAACCATTTTCTTCTTAATGGTAAAGAAATAATAAAAACGCTGCCAATCCACCACGTCCAGTCGTATCCGGCAGGAAAAGTGAGAAGGATTACCGTGAAGAATAGAAAGTGTCAAGGAATTATCTGGGAAGGGATGAATGGTAGGCATAATGTGGAGGCCATAATCATACTAATCATGAAGTGAAAGTCCCATTAAGTGCTTTATAATTTTGTCCTTTGGCTGTTTTTTCCTTCATCTCCACAGAATAAAAAAATAACCATGTTTTATCATAATGTGAACCTGTTTCACTGGGTGTTCGAAACTAAATATTTGACCAGATGGTTTTTAAGTTTTAGTACTGTACGCAAAATACCACTTTTCAGGACAATTTGTTCCATTGTTTTGTCAGGTTTGTTCAGGAAGAAACTTTTGTCTGAACGGAAGCGTTTGCCATTTATTTAAAAGCTACTATTTCCTGTTCACTTTGGTCCGTTATGAAGCATTTGCCAGCAGTCATCTTGTATTGATTAAGATAATTGTGGATATATGGATCGGATTTTGTTATGAGCTTTGATTCAACCTAACAGATTTATGTTAATATTTTTTTTTTAAACGTCGTTTATATGATTTGCGCCTTGGTGTGGGTATTGCTTGTGCCGCTTTTGCGAATTTTTTAAAACTTTTTTTTTTGCAGCATTTTGAATTATGAAAAGCTTCTTGCATGTAAGAGCTGCTTCAATGAGGTTCTTTTTCTGCCCGTCAGTGTAAGGGTTTGTCTCATATTTTGTTATTACCATTTACCGTGCTTCGCTGTCCATTGGAAGGAAGTAGATATAATGGTACCTCTTTTCACCTTAACAAGGCCCAGAATTTTGTCCTTTTGTTATTTCATGCAGCTCAGAGACAGAAGAAGACAATGCAGCGGCTGTACATCCTTTCCATACCACTTCTTCATGACTAGCACCATATTCTAGTGTCAGTCTGTTAATATTCAGCATTCAAGATGGACAGGTGGTAGTTTTAATCCATGTTGAAGTAAAAAGTGTATAGTCATTTTGAAGAGTTTGGATTTTGGCCTTCCCTTGTTTATAGCTGCTGTTTGGGCACTGACCCTAACAAGTCTGAAATTAACTGCTTCAGTACGATTGTCTTTATCTCATTCTTGCCACCTCCAGACGACTTTATTTACCCCATGAAAGATTTACTAAACGAAGCGAGTTAAATACCGCCTTTATTACCCTCTTGATTAATATGGTTCTCTCTTAAGCTGTGTAAAATCGTTTGGTACCAACAAGGCTAAAAGTAGAACGATGGCATGAATAAAGCACAAACGATGGCCTCAGGGTGAAAGGGTTCTAGTCGGGTCAGGCCTGTCACCCCCTCCAGACGCTAGCCACTCCGCCACCATCGCCACTTAAGAGGATGAAGTGTTGCTCAGGTTGTAATCCCAGTAGTCAGTCAAGGCAGCTCAGTAATTGTGTCTTGAGGTTCAGTTCTTCATGGCACGGTATTGCAGTTTGATCAACACACTAAACACAGCGATGCACGTGTAAACATAAGTGAACACAGCGATGTACGTGTATGCTCGTACATAAGTGAACACAGCTCCAGGTAAACACAGCGTTGCATGTGTATACAGAAGTGAACACAACTCCAGGTAAACATAGCGATGCACGTGTGAACAGAAGTGAACACAACTCCAGGTAAACACAGCCATGCACGTGTAAAAAGAACTGAGCACAGCTCCAGGTAAACACAGCCATGCACGTGTAAACATAGGTGAACTAGAAAGCGGTCAGAGAACGCATACCTCCGCGAATGCCATTGCTTTTAAAAAGGATCCGGATCCGCCCCCAAATTTAGTCATTTCTTCCTTCACCCATGGCCCACCCTTCCACAAAATTTCATCAAACTCTGTTCATAACTTTTGAATAATCCCACATCCGGTTCCATGGAAATAGGATCCGGATCCGACCCAAAATTTATTTAATTCTTTCTTGGTCCATGATGCACCTTTCCAAAAAATTTCATTGAAATTCATTGGGAACTTTTGGAGATATTGTGCAGGATACTCCGGATCCTGATCGATCCGGCCCAGAATTTAATCATTTATTCATTGGCCCATGGCTCACCCTTCCACAAAATTTCATCAAAATCCGTTCATAACTTTTTGAGTAATCCTGCTAACAGACAGACAGACAGACAGACAAACAAGCAAACCAACGTGGTAAAGCATAACCTCCTTGGCGGAGATAAAAGATCCAGATAAACACAGCGATACACGTGTAAACATTTTGAACCAAAGTGTGAGCGTAAAAGATATTACTGAACGCCAGGTGGACATAAATGAACACAATAATTAAGATGTGGACGTACAAGAGGGGGAAACGAAAACTTTGGAGAGAGAGAGAGAGCGAAGAAGAGCAAAAATAATCGAGAATGAAGTGGCAGCAAGTGAAAGAGTAGGCTTTGAGGCAGGTTGAATAGGATAAAGAAAGAGTATATATATCTTGGCTAAGGTTTGAGAGGTGAAAAGGACTCGGGGGGAAATAGGGAGGGGAGTGGGGAAAAGAGCTGGAATTATTGGAAAAAAGGAGACTGAAAGGAGGATGTACTTGAGAGAGATGTAATGTAGGGAGGGAGATGATTTGAGGGATGAGTTACGAGAAGAAGGGAAAAAGATGGGATGGGAAAAATGAAAAGTTAAGATGAACGTGTGTAAAGGGAGGTTTATAAAAGGTGTTGGATTCCCTTTGGTACGTGAAGAGGAGTGAACTCCCTCTGGCAACGGTAGAGAGGATCCAGGGTGTTATTGGTGTTGATGCGCTTTTGCCTGCGTGCTGTTGCAAGCGTCACACACACACTCTCTCTCTCTCTCACACACACACACACACACACACACACACACACACACACACACACACACACACACACACACACACACACACACACACACACACACACACACACACACACACACACACACACACACACACACACACACACACACACACACGACACACACACACACACACACACACACACACACACACACACACACAAACACACACGACACACACACACACGAAAAGGGGTTTATAAAAGGTATTGGATTCCCTTTGGTGCCGTGAATAGGATTGAACTCCCTGTGGCAGCAGTAGGGAGGATGGGGCGTCTTATTGGTGTTGATGCGCTTTTGTCTGCGTGGTGTTGCAGGTGTCACTTATGCATGAGAGAGAGAGAGAGAGAGAGAGAGAGAGAGAGAGAGAGAGAGAAGGGGGGGGGACTGTGTAAGAACGAATAAATAAGGCAGTTAAATTGTATAGTTATTATTAGACCGATCGATGAGATAACAATAAACAACAGATTCATTAGCAGTTATTTAAATGATGGATAGATAGATAGGTAGATAGACAGGTAGACAGACAGACAGACAGATAAATAGATAGTGAAAGGGAGAGAGAGATTTCGCTTGTATTTGTTGAGGTTGTAGTATTTGTGTTTATTCTTGTTCTTTCTTTATGGTAGCTTTGTCGTCGGTGGCTATTTTTTACGCTTAGTTTTTTTTTTTTTCTTGTCGTCCCATGTTACTTTGTTACTTTTCCACTTGTTTGAATTGAGAGGTTAAATTGTGAGCGCTTTCTAACTAGTCTTTTCCATTAAGTCTTCGTGATTGTTAGCATAAGGAAGAGGAAATTAGAGTATTACAGAGAAAGCAGGTAGCTGGTGCTATGAAGGCCTTGATACCCAGCTTATATCTGTGTGTGGAGGCTGTAAGAGGATTGCATGAGGATGTGCTATGCTCACATTAACGTATTAATGTGAAACTTTAGCATAGTATGAGAGCAGTCACAAGAGCAGTGGAAATGGGATGGTTGAGGATTGCGTATGTGGATTGCGTAAACTGGATTTGGATGAGAAATAATGTGATTGGCATAAGGTGTGGAGTAAGGAAGTCTCTTGATAACCGGTGGATGAAGGTGTGCTTAGATAGTATGGTCATGTAAGGAGAACAGTAGTTAAAAAGATGGTGAAAAGGGTATATGTGAGTGAGTATGTAAGTAGGGAGAGACGTGGTTGGCCATGAAGAAGGTGAGTTGGCAAATGTGTGCTTGAGAAGGATGGATACAGAGATTTATGAGGCTCGAGAATTAACAGGGGAATTGACATGGAACTGAGTTAACCGAATGAATTATAGAAAGAGGTTTGGCTATGTCTCCCTCCAGCACTCTGCCTGTGTAGCTTATAATTTCCGTCTTCTCTGTCTGTCTGTCTTCTTCCTCATCTGTTATCTTTGTCCTTCAGTCCCTCTTTTCTCTTTCTCCTCCTCCTTCCATTCATTCCTCAGTACAGTTCTGCAGGTTGATTCTTCCCCCTCTTTAGACCTCATTTCCTTTACTTTTGTCACCCTCCCTCTACCTTTACTTTCCTCCCTTTCCCTTTACCTCCCTTCCATTCTCCCATGCTCCCGGTCTATATCTCTTCCTCCCTTTCTTCCTCCATTCCTTTTTCTCTGACTTCCACTTTCTTTTTCCGCCTTCCACCCTCTCTTCCTTCCTACCTTTTCCATTTCTACCTCGCGTCCTTCTTCGCTTTCTGATTCATAATTTTATTCTTTTCAGCCTTTATTTTTCATTTCTTTACTTCCATCATTACTACCCATAACATTTTGTTCTCTGTTCCATTCCTTCCTCTTACCATTCTTCCTTCTGCCTCCCTCTCTTGTCTGTTCCCTCACTCTCTCTATCCCTTCCCTCTCCCTCCTCCCTCCCTCATTCTTGCCTTATTTACCTTTCACCCTCTCTCTTCATTTCCCGCCTCTACAGTCCATAATATCAACCTGCCTCCTTTCCTACAAATATCCTCCTATCTTCTCTTCCCTCCTTACTTCCCCAGCCCTCCTTCCCTCCTCTCTTCTCTACCTCCTTCCCTTGCTCATTATCTCCTTTCCTTCTTTTCTGCCTTTCTCCTCTCCCATTCTTCCCTCTCCTTCCATGTCTATCATATAATTTCTTTCTTTGCCTCTTTCAGTTCCGCTCTTTAATTCACTTCCTTCTGTTTCCTCTTTTTCTTCCTTACGCCCTTCCTACCTCTCTCCCTTCCTTCCTACATCACTTCTAGAATTAAAAAAAAATCCAATACTTCTGTCATATTGTTCGTATCTCCAATTTTTGTGACTATATTTTAGCATGAAGACCAGACCGCCCCGTAGGGATCGTAAGGTCTGTGTGTGTTCTGTACCGGTGTGTTTAGTACCTTTGTGTTCATTACAGATGTGTTCAGTAGCTGTGTGTTTTTTGTTCCTGTGTGATTATGGAACTTTTTCAATAACTTCTACAAATCCATTACTCCTTCTGTTCTACATTCTCTTTCTTCGCCCCATCATTAACTACCTTGCTCCTTCATACTTTGTCTTCCCATCCAGTTCATTCTCTCTCTCTCTCTCTCTCTCTCTCTCTCTCTCTCTCTCTCTCTCTCTCTCTTTGTACTTCATAGCCCCCCTCCCATCCGAACAATCCACTACATCACTTTCCCCTTCAGTTGATCCCCTCTTTTCTCTCTCTTTCACAACCCCTACAAATCCTGCCTAATGCATTCTGATCTCACTTTGCTGCCCCACCTCTTCCTTTCTCTCTTTATCTCTCTTTTTATCTCTTTAATGCTCTCTCTGTCTCCATTCTGACCTTTTGTATTTATTCAGGGTGTTACCTCTCTCTCTCTGTCGCTCTCTCTCTCTCTCTCTCTCTCTCTCTCTCTCTCTCTCTCTCTCTCTAATAACGTCTGACTTCATTGCTTAGCCACAGTGCACCCATCCATCAATTCATCCATCTGTTCATCCATTTACCTATTTACTCATCCGTCCTTGTATCCACCAGCCAATCCATTCCTCTCTCTACTCGTACATAACAATCCATTACCAGCCGATCAATCCATCACTCAGCCTCCATTTACCACTCGTGTTTTCCATGATCTCGTCTCCTATCAGGGTCGTCAATCTTTCTCTCTATTCAGCTGTCTGTAGGCCTATTTTTTTTTTAGGCCCATTGATTCTAAGCTATTTCTGAAGTTTATGGAGGCTGCTCAGTTTCATGTTTAATTCATTTTGGTTTGTGTTTGTTACGTTATTATTATTATTAATAATAATAATATTATTATTATTATTATTATTATTATTATTGCAATTGCTACTACTACTACTATCATCGTCGCCATGACCATTTTCAAATTTATTTTTTATTTGTAGTTGCAGTGGTAACAGCAGTCGTATTTAAATGTGTGAATGAAGTGAGAGGAGGAGTAGTTAGTCATGCAACAGGAGACTTTGCTTGTTTCTCTGCCAGCCTTTCTCTGTCATCAACCTCCTCTTAAATGGCTGGATGAATGTTAACTAGAATAACCAAGCTGTTTTCTGTTGGACCCTCGTAGAAAGGGCTGATTTAAAAACACGAAGATAAGCGAAAGGTTTTTGGATTACCTTGACACCCACGAGAGAGAGAGAGAGAGAGAGAGAGAGAGAGAGAGAGAGAGAGAGAGAGAGAGAGAGAGAGAGAGAATCTGCGACGCTTGGCATCTGTCCGCCCCACGTATAGTTGCTGGTCTCCTCCACTATTCATAATATGAGTAGTATATATATCCGGGTCTTCATCCATTCATCCATCACCCATCTGCTCAGTGGGAATATTTATCTATCAAGCCAACCATTTATTTTTACCCTACTCACAGATCCATCAGTCTCGTTCATCCTTCGACCCATTCACGTAACATTGTCTTTCATTCATCTACCCATCCATCCACCCAAATGTCAATCTGTCTTTCAATAATTTTGTTTGTCTTAAGTTGTTCCGGCACAAAGTTTTTTTCCACTAACATTTACCTACACACTAATGACAGGCTCATCCCATCGAAAGTCAAAATCCTATTTACCCAGGCTTGCCCAAACTGAACAAAGCTTATGAAAACTGAGCTGAAATTTTAGAGAAACCTAAATATCTCGACTACTGTGCATCGTAGAGAAAATTGAGGGGCCCCAAACCTCTTCCGAAAATTTACCATCAGATTTTAACCTCTTCTGTATATTTCTGAAGTTTAACCACCGTTTTATACGACTTTCAAAACTTATCTGATCTATAAACTCACGCCAGAGGTCGATTTTCATTGTACAACGTGTGTGTGTGTGTGTGTGTGTGTGTGTGTGTGTGTGTGTAAATTTACAGGTTGTTATGATACTGGAAGTTGCATCTATTAACATTATTATTATTGGTAGGTATTCTTAATATATTTTTTTTTTTACCATCATCACGGTCTTGTAACTTTTTAAAAGAGAATAAGTACTAGAAAGACGTCTTGTTCCTAATAATAAAAATATATTCTGTTTGCAGGTAAGTCGTGGCCTTCACTTCCTTCTCTGCAAAAGATGTAAGTATAAGAGTTAACGTCTTGTACATACGCTGACGTACACTCGACATCAAAAGTCCTGTCGTCTCTCCTGCTTTTCTGTCCATTCACCTTTAAAATCAGTGTGATGACTCGGGATCAACTGACACATGACTTCATTTGGCCTCAGATCAGTCATAAACATCGTTAATGGTCCGCCACAGTGACATTTAAAGCCCTTGAAGAAAAAATGCAGGAGAGGCGACACGATTTTTTATGCCGCCTGTGCACACACACACACACACACACACACACACACACACACACACACACACACACACACACACACACACTCTCTCTCTCTCTCTCTCTCTCTCTCTCTCTCTCTCTCTCTCTCTCTCTCTCTCCCCACCCAGGCCGATTACCGAAATAGCTTTGTCTGTATTCAACAATCCTATTTACTCTTTTGCACCGGAATTTGAATACAGCGTTGTCAGAATCTATATTGAAAAAAAAAGAAAAAAAGTCGCGGTATTAATGCTGTGTTTGGGGTATTTAAATTTGCTGTATCTCTATTGTTTTGCATCGTTCCTTTTGTCTTTATTTTTTGTATTATCATTGTCTTTCTCTTGCTGTATTTGTTTTTATTTTTTTGTAATTTGGGTTGTCGGGTGTTGTATTAATCCTGTTCTATTTGTGCCCTGTAAATTGATTCTCAGTCTTTTTCATGGTGTATGTCTTCTTTTGTCATTATCTTTTTTTACATTGATTCATTGTCTTTCTGTTGGTGTATTTCTCCTTTTCTCTCTTTCCTCTGCATATTGATTCACTGTCTTTCTGTTTGTGTGTTTCTCTTCTTCTCTCTCTCCTGTGCATATTGATTCATTGTCTTTCTCTTGGTGTATTTGTCCATTTCTCTTTTTCCTCTGCATATTGATTCATTGTCTTCGTGTATTTCTCCTTTTCTCATTCCTGTGCATAGTGATTCATTGTCTTTGTGTATTTCTCCTTTTCTTTCTTTCCTGTGCATATTGTCATTGTCTTTCTCTTGGTGTATTTCTCTTTTTATCTCTTACCTGTGCATATTGAGTCATTGTATTTCTCTTGGTGTATTTCTCCTTTTCTCTCTCTCCCCAGCATATTGATTCATTGTCTTTCTCTTGGTGTATTTCTCTTCTCTCTTTCCTGTGCATATTGATTCATTGTCTCTCTCTTGGTGTAATTCTTCTTGATCTTACGTACTTTGATTCACTGTCCTTCTGCTGTTGCATTTCTTTCTTTACCCTTTTTTATTTTCGTTGCCTTTCAGTGTATTTCCCCTCATTTCTTTATTTTGATCCACACTCATCCTGTTCTTCTTTCTTCTTTCTCTTGTTTTCATTCACGTTCTTTGTTATAGTCTCTCTCTCTCTCTCTCTCTCTCTCTCTCTCTCTCTCTCTCTCTCTCTCTCTCTCTCTCTCTCTCTCTCTCTCATTAACCTTGCATCATACCTTGCCGTTTTTCTGTTGTTGTTGTTGTTGTATTTACCTTATATTTCCATTATTTTCTTTGATGTTCCGGCAAAATGGCCAATAGGATAAAAGAATTATAAAGGTAATCTCTTAGGTAGGATGACTCTTTGTTTAATATACTGTAGTTCTCTTTCCAGACACAGTTTTATGGTACTTTGGAGTCAGACAGACATAGACTGATAGATAGATTAGCTATACAGTAGTTTGAGAGACTGATAGATAGATAGATTAGGTAGATATAGTTTGAGAGACTGATAGATATATAGATGGACACAGGTTGAGTACTTAAGTTGCTGATAGATTGAGACACACACAGGTATATAGATAGATAGACAGATAGATAAATAGACAGACAGATAGATAGAAGCAGACTGACAGATAGACAGACCGCTAGCCAGACACAGACAGGTAAAGCCGATAACACAAGCCACTGATAATTGATGTGTATATTACGTTGTGAAACTGTTTGCCCTTCAGTTAAAGAGGAAGGTTTGTAGCCAGTGTTTGCTTTGTGTTAAATTTTAGACACAGGAAAGGCCGAGAGAAGCAGTGAATATCGTAATACTACAGTACAGAAAGGCCAACAGAAGCAGTGAATATCGTAAAGGGCCAGCAGAGGCAGTGAATATCGTAAAAGGCCAACAGAAACAGTGACTATCGTAAAAGGCCAACAGAAGCAGTGACTATTATAAAAGGCCAACAGAACAGTGAATATCGTAAACGGCCAACAGAAACAGTGAATATCGTAAAAGGCCAACGGAAACAGTGAGTATCGTAAAAGGCCAACAGAAACAATGAATATCGTAAAAGGCCAACGGAAACAGTGAGTATCGTAAAAGGCCAACGGAAACAGTGAGTATCGTAAAAGGCCAACGGAAACAGTGAGTATCGTAAAAGGCCAACGGAAACAGTGAGTATCGTAAAAGGCCAACAGAAACAATGAATATCGTAATACTGTACTACAGTACTGAAAGGCCAACAGAAGCAGTGAATATCGTAATACCGCGACAGTGAAATTAATAATACTGTTACGTCCCCGTCCCACACTGCCACAGGCTCCAGCAGCAGTAATACAGTATAGGAAGGACGCTGCCCAGTCAATTGTTCTTCCTATGGTCAGCCTTCCGGTACACACAAGATCAGCTGAGGCGGATAATAAACACTGGCTTCTAAAGTTCAGTGTCTTTATTTTCCAAATAATTACACTGAATGCTTTCCAACTTCACATCACTATTCTCACAAGCACTGGAGCTTTACAAACTTTACTAACTGCAATTACACTTAATGCTTAACAACATTATTTTCATAATTACCGATGATATACAAACTTCAGTACACTTCACTGCTTGTCAGCAACACTTCACCGTTTTCAACAAGTACGGAAAATAAACAAACTGCACTGCACTGACATTACTTTACACTCAAACTGAACTGATAACCGACTGAACCTGCTCTAGTCTCTTGCCTATCCTTATATAAGCTTGCATTACTCTAGAAACTTCTACATTTTTCCACAGGTCTGGTGTATTCCAGAGAGAGAGAGAAACACAGTTACCAACTCGGAGACAACCAAAACATACCAGAGCTCTCCCACACAGCACAACACTCTGAATTATTTAGCATACAAACTTAAATTACATAACAAGCAATCACATAACTAAAACATTATACGGAAAAAACACAAAATTTAATGCATAACTTACGAAACAACTACGCTCACAAACAGCTTGCAACTTGGCAACTCTGACTCGTACCGGAACTAGCTACCGTAAACATTGGGCATCAGTGAGAAGCTTATCAACTACTTAACTGGCAAATCCCACGTCGTAACAATACTGTACTGTGAGCATAATAATTACTTCTAAAACTTTCATCTGCATCAAGAGATATACACCAGAATTTGGTGCTAGTCACAAAGAAGTGCAGAAGTATTGCCTTATTCTGTCACTGAGCTACGGAAATATCCTGGAAAACGACGAAAATTTTTGCCAGTCTAGGCGAACGAACTGTACTGAATATTGACGATACAGAAGCAAAAATCGACCACTACTTACCAACAGAAGTGTGTGTGTGTGTGTGTGTGTGTGTGTGTGTGTGTGTTTATGCTCTGGGTATAGACGTATCATTCCGGTCACTGAGGTCATGCAGTCCTACATACCACTCACCTTCACAGATAGATGAATAGGGAGATGGATAGATACAGGCAGACAGAAGTAGACATATTTAGATAGACAGATAGAGGTAGACAGATTGATAGTTAGACTGACTGATAAAAGGGGAAAAGAGATAAGTGAACACCCCTTATTGGATTGAAAGTAAGAGGTGCATAAACGAGTCTGAGGTAGAAGGCCAGGTTTGTAATACTGTATGGGTTGGGATGGAATAAGATATGACAGTCAGTAGATTACAAAACACCCCTCACAGGATCCGGTGGTAGATAGATAGATTGATTGATTGATAAGTATATAAATAATGTATATAGGCTGGCTGACCGATAAGCAGGTAAAAGTTGCCAGACATATAGATAGATAGGTAAATAGGTAGGTAGGTAGGTAGATGTATATAGACATACGTATTGAGTAATCAGTGAACAAATAAGCAGGTGAACGTTCCTCGAAAAAAATAGATACGAAGATAGATAATGCTCATAGCTTAATGGAATGACTGATAGTGATAGATAAAAATAAAAGATAGATAATATGATAGATTATAGGTAGTTTGAATGACAGACAGGTAACGTAGATAAAAAGATACAGATTGGTTAGATCGAGAGATAGACAGCCAAGTAAGAGCCTGAAAACCTAAAGATGAAAGATTGCGAGAGAGACATTACAAAGCCACAGTGAAAGACCGGATTTTGTAATAATTTTTGGGTTTGAATGGACTAAAATATGCCATGTAAGAGATTAAAGGGTGCCGCTCACAGCATGCGGTGTTAATCATTACAGAGGCTGATAGATAGGGGATTGACAGATGGATAGATGGAGAGGATATAGATAAACTAAGTGGTGGATGGATGGATTGGAGTTTCATGTAAATGGATGGATGGATTTAGTTTCATAAGCAGATAGTGTGATAAAGATTTAGATGGATCAATAGGTAGACGGAAAGATGTTGATAGATATAGATTGACAGACAAATAGATGAAAGAATAGATAGACAGACCGATAAAGAGAAGGCAAGAGAGAGAGATCCCAGAGACAGTGAGAGAACTTTCAATAACAAAGTGCTGAGATGGAATGCTTATTTTTTCTTATGTGCTGTGATGGAATAAGATACCAGCCAATAGGTCAGAGTGGAGAAAGTCGAAGTAGCCTTTTATTATGATAGGAAGTAATCATAATATACAGCCGTGAGAATAATATCGTTGACAGTCCTCTCCTAGTGTTGTTCTACCTGCCGTATTTCCTTTTTTTCCTTCCATAATTAGAGAGTAGCCACCCCCCCCCTCTCTCTCTCACACACACACACACACACACACACACACACACACACACACACACACACACACACAGATACTTCCCTTTGATATGATGCGACAGGGAGGAAATTGATGGACATGCCCAAAGTATGAAGTAGACGCAATGGTGCAGTATACGAACTTTTTTCCCAGACTGTACCATATAATTCTTGGCGTTGCTGTTATAGAACCGTATTATTGTTGGTGTGTGAGATTTCGTTGCACCTCTCCCGTAGCGACTTTCTTTTTTTATTACGCCTTTATATTCTTTTTTATACTTACCTGGTTTCAGTATGGAGTTAGTTGTATGAATAACACGCAAGAGGATATAACTGCTCTCTTGCGTGTTACTTGTAGCATTATAATATCGACTTGGTTTGCGTCAGTAGTATATATCCAGTGATGAATTTTTAAAGTATAATTTAGCTGTCTTCACTTTTTTTTTTCAACTTTCGAAAGACCTTTTTATTAAGTCCTTCAAAACGTCACTCCTGAATAAAATTGTCTGAAGGTAGGAAGAATAGATGAGACACATTCGATTTGAAGTCAGTATTTTAGTTTTTTATATCTTTTTCACATCGACGTTGTTTTCATCAGTAACATATACGAGGATATTGGTGTGTAACAGATGGCTGGGGAAGAGTTGACATGGCATCTTAAATACCAGATAACCTTTGGTCGTGTCCAGTAATGTGGGTCTTCAGTCAGTCCTTATGCTCGGTGGAAAATCTTGAACATTTCCCAGTAAGGTTACAAAGCTTGATGGTGGTTGTGGTGGTGATAGTGATGATGGTGGTGATGATGGTTGTGGTGGTGGTGGTGATGATGGTTGTGGTGGTGGTGGTGATGATGGTTGTGGTGGTGGTGGTGGTGATGGTGGTGATGATGATGTAGGTTATGATGATGATGATGTTAGTTGTGATTAAAATAAGGACTAGAATGAATAATGATAACTTTGGTTCTGACTTTATAACGCCATTTTCTTTCCACCCCCTTTACATATAGTTAACTTATTTTTCTGTTATCTCTAGCATTGTTCCCCTCTTCTTTCACCTCTTTCCTCCCCTTATTTCTCAGTACTTTTTGCTCTTCCCCTTCTCCCATCCTCTTCTCCATACCACCTTACTCTTTTCACCCTCTTCTCTCTACCCTCCTCTTCTTCCCTCTGTCCCCATCACCTCCCCATCCCTTTCCTTGCCCTACATTTCACCTTTCAGCCATCCTTCCTTCCCTCTTTCCTAACTACTTTTCACTCTTCCCCAGTTCCCGTCCCCTCCCATCCACTCCCCTTCCTTGCTTCCCCTTTTCTCCTCCATTCACCTCCCCTCCACTTCACTTCCCTCCCTTTCCTTTCCTTACATTTTCTTTCCGTTCCCTCTCCTCTGCCCCCCTTCCCCTCTCCCTCCAATCCATTCCCGTTCCTTTCTCTTCCCCATGACTCCCCATCCCCTCTTGCCCCTCCCTCCCCTCCATTCCCCTCCCTCCCCTCCATTCCCCTCCCTCCCCTCCATTCCCCTCCCCTCTTCCTCCTTTCCTCTTTCATACTCCCCTTATTCCTCCCCACCTCCACTCCCTTCCCTTCCTCCCTCTCCCATTCCCCTTCTTCCCCCACCCCTCTTCCCCCTCCCCTCTTCCCTCTCCTCTTCCCCCTCTCCTCTTCCCCCTCCCCTCTTCCCCCTCCCCTCTTCCCCCTCCCCTCTTCCCCTTTTTTTTCCTTCTCCCCATCTCTTCCCTCTCCCCTTCTCTTCCCCCTCTCCTCTTCCATCCTTCCCTGTTTCCTTCCCGCTCTCCTCTTCCATCCTTCCCTGTTTCCTTCCCCCTCCACTCCTTTCCCTCTCCCCTACTCCCTCTACTTCCCTCCTCCCCCTCCTTCCCCTCCTCCCCCCCTTCCCCTCCTCCCCCTCCTTCCCCTCCTCCCCCCCTTCCCCTCCTCCCCCTCCTTCCCCTCCTCCCCCTCCCAGCTAGTTTTTCATGCATGTTCTTTGGGTCGACTTTAGCATAACACGGGGACTCGAGAATTGACCCACTCACCTCATGCATAAAAATCCTGAACCTTCCCTCCCCGTCTCTCTCTCTCTCTCTCTCTCTCTCTCTCTCTCTCTCTCTCTCTCTCTCCTCCATTTTAACACCCCTTTCTCATTTGCGCTTTCTTCCAATAATTTCTCTTCTCTTCCCCTTTCCCTTCTCCCTTTTTGATATTTTTTTACATGCCTGCATATTCCTGCATCCTTCTTCTTTTCCTTCTGTCTTCCCTCTTCCCTCTTTATTCTTCTGTGCCTCTCTTTCTTTCATTATCTTTTCACTCCTCTCTTGCGTTGTCTCTACTCTCACTCCTATCCCTCCTCCTCCTCCTCCTCTCTTCTCTCTTTATTCATCTGTGCCTCTCTTTCATTTATTATCTTTTCTCCTCTCTTCCGTTGTCTCTACTCTCATCCACATCCCTCCTCCTCCTCTCTTCCCTCTTTATTCATCTGTGCCTCTCTTTCTTTCAGTATCTTTTCGCCACTCTTTCGTTGTCTACTCTCACCCCTATCCCTCCTCCTCCTCCTCGGCTTCTATGCATTCCGTCTTCCTCCTGTTTCCTTCTTTTTATATTTCTCTCTCTCCCGGCTGTTCTTCCTCTCAACCCTTCTTCCTGATTCTGCTCTTTTCTCCTTCCTCCCTCTCTCTCATTTTTTTCCCTCCTCTCTTCTTGCTGTCTTTGTTCCTTCTTCCATGTCCACGTTTTCAAGACTCCTTATCGGACTTGTTTTGTTGTTATTTCTGTGCATCTTTATTTACCCTTCCATTCCTCTTCCCCCTCGCCCCCCTCTTCCCCCTCGCCCCCCTCTTCCCCCTCGCCCCCCTCTTCCCCCTCGCCCCCCTCTTCCCCCTCGCCCCCCTCTTCCCCCTCGCCCCCCTCTTCCCCCTCGCCCTCCTCTTCCTCCTTCCTTATCTTCACCACTTTCATCTCCTTCCCCTCTCCTTGCCTTTTCTTCCATTTCTCCCCTCCCATTCTCTTTCCCCTCTTCCTTTTCCTTTCCCCCCTCCCTTTTCCTTTCCCCCCTCCCTTTTCCTTTCCCCCTCCCTTTTCCTTTCCCCCCTCCCTTTTCCTTTCCCCCCTCCCTTTTCCTTTCCCCCCTCCCTTTTCCTTTCCCCCCTCCCATTTCCTTTTCCCCCCTCCCATTTCCTTTCCCCCCTCCCATTTCCTTTCCCCCTCTTCCTTTTCCTTTCCCCTCCCTTCCTTTTCCTTTCCCCTCCCTTCCTTTTCCTTTCCCCTCCCGTTTCCTCCTTCTCTCCTCACCATCACTTTCATTTTCTCCCCCTCCCCCTCTCCCTCTCTTTTCCCTCCCCCTCTCCCTCTCTTTTCCCTCCCCCTCTCCCTCTCTTTTCCCTCCCCCTCTTCCCTCCCCCTCTTCCCTCCCCCTCTCTTCCCCACTGCCTTCAATTCTTCTTTCTCTTCCCTCCCCCTCTCTTACCACCTTCAATTCCTCCACCCCTCCCCTTTTTCCTTCCACCCCCCCCTCCCTCTCCCGTCTTTTCTCCCTCCATCTCTTTCTTTTCTCCTCCTCCCCTGATCTCCTCCCACTCCCTTTCCCCCCATCTTCGATCTCCCACTCGGTTTCCCCACTTCCTCTCCCCCCTACCAGCTTATATTTCTCTTCCCCTCTACTCTACCCCCTTCCCTTTCTCCCTCTCTCTTTCCCCCCCCCTTCCCTTTCTCTTCTCCATATCTTTACCTCTTTTCTCCCTTCCACTTCTTTTCCAGATCAGCTTTTGCACTTCTCCCCCATCTCCCTCCTCCTTCCTGTCCTTTACCTTATGCTCTCCCTCACCCTTTCTTCCCCCTTCCCTCACCCTTTCTTCCCCCTTCCCTCACCCTTTCTTCCCCCTTCCCTCACCCTTTCTTCCCCCCTTCCCTCACCCTTTCTTCCCCCTTCCCTCTCCCTTTCTTCCCCCTTCCCTCACCCTTTCTTCCCCCTTCCCTCACCCTTTCTTCCCCCTTCCCTCACCCTTTCTTCCCCCTTCCCTCACCCTTTCTTCCCCCTTCCCTCACCCTTTCTTCCCCCTTCCCTCACCCTTTCTTCCCCCTTCCCTCACCCTTTCTTCCCCCTTCCCTCACCCTTTCTTCCCCCTTCCCTCACCCTTTCTTCCCCCTTCCCTCACCCTTTCTTCCCCCTTCCCTCACCCTTTCTTCCCCCTTCCCTCTCCCTTTCTTCCCCCTTCCCTCTCCCTTTCTTCCCCCTTCCCTCTCCCTTTCTTCCCCCTTCCCTCTCCCTTTCCTCTCCCCTCCCTCACCCTTTTGTCTCATATCCCTCTCTCTCCCCTTCCTCTCCTCCTCCCCCTGCCCCTCCCCTTCTCCCTTCCCCTTCTCCCCTCCTTCCCCCTCCCCTTCTTCCTCCCCCTTCTCCCCTCCTTCCCCTCCCCCTTCCCCTTCCCCTCCTCTTCTCCCCTCCTCCCCCTCCCCCTCACCCACTAACTCGTCCCCACCTTTCTCCCTATCCCTCTCTCTCCCTTTTCTCTTCTCTCCCTTTTTCCTTCCCTTTTTCCTCTCTTTGCCTCTCTTTTTCTTATTTTGCATTTTCCTGTTCCATCCAACCTCCTTTTGCAGTTTCCTTTGTACTCTTTTTTTTTTTTTTTTTTTTTTTTTTTTTCAGACATCTGTGTACAATATATTCTTTCTCTCTTGCCTTAACACTTTTTAATTCTCCTCTCCCCTCTGTCTCTCTTCTTCTTCCTCCTCCTCTCTTCCTCTTTCTCCCTCTCTCTTCCTCTTTCTCCCTCTCTTCCTCTTTCTCTCTCTCTCTTCCTCCTCCTCTGGCTTTTTCTCCCTCTCTTCCTCTTTCTCCCTCTCTCTTCCCCTTTCCCCCTCTCTCTTCCCCTTTCCCCCTCTCTTCTCCTCTTTCTCCCTCTCTCTTCCTCTCTCCTCCTCTGGCTTTTTCTCTCCATTTCATCCTCTATTTTTTCCCCCTCTCTTCCCCTTTCACCTCTCTTCCCCACACCTCTCTTCTACTTTCTCATCCTGTCTTCTGCTTTCTCATCCTGTCTTCCTTTTTCTCCCCCTTCTCTTCCTTTTTCTCCCCCCTCTCTTCATCTTTCTCCCCCCTCTCTTCCTTTTTCTCCCCCCTCTCTTCCTCTTTCTCCCCCCTCTTCCTCTTTCTCCCCCCTCTCTTCCTCTTTCTCCCCCCTCTCTTCCTCTTTCTCACCCTTCTTTGCCTCTTTCTCCCCCCTCTCTTCCTCTTTCTCACCCTTCTCTTCCTCTTTCTCACCCCACTCTTCTTCTTTCTCACCCTTTCTTCCTCTTTCTCACTCCTCTCTTCCTCTCTCTCATCCCTCTCTTCCTCTTGTTTTTTCCTTCTTCCTCCTTTTTCCCCTTCTCTTCCTCCCCCCTCTTCCTCCTTCCTTCCTTGCTTCGTCTTCCCTCTGCCTTCTTCCCCGTACCATCATCCTTACTTCCTTTTTTTACCTCTTTTCTTCCTCTTTATCCCTCCTCCTTCCCCCCCTCACCCCTTTCCTCTCGTTTTCCTTATCAAAGCTCTCTCAATTCCTTCTTGCAAATTGCTCTCCTTCCTTGCATCCTTTGTAGCCTCTCTCTCTCTCTCTCTCTCTCTCTCTCTCTCTCTCTCTCTCTCTCTCTCTCTCTCTCTCTCTCTCTCTCTCTCTCTTACACATTTGTACCTTGTTCCTCTCTCTCATTTACTCTCTTTTGCTCTTTTCTTTCCCTGTTCCCCTCCCTCTCCCTCCCTCTTTATTCCTTAGCATCCTTTCTTCCTCTGCTTCTTATTCTTACTTTTGTATCTTATTCTGTTTTCTCCTCCTCTTTGATCATTTTTAGTCCTCTTTCTCAGTCGTGTTACTTCTTCGTTTCTGCTACTTTTCTTCTTCTTCTTCCTTCTTTCTTCTTTTCTCTTTATTTTCTTTCCCCTTTCTTCTTCTTTCCTTCTCTTTCTTCATTTTCTTCTTCTTTCCTTCTCTTTCTTCATTTTCTTCTTCTTTCCCTTTCTTCATTTTCTTCTTCTTTCCCTTTCTTTCTTCATTTTCTTCTTTCTTCCTTTTTCTACTTCCTTCTTTCTTCCTCCCTTCTTCATCCTTTCTTCTTCACTCTTCTTTTTTCTTTCTTCATCTTCTTCTTAATTCTTCTTTGTTCCTTTTTCTTCTTCCTTCTGCTTCTTCCTTTTTCTTCTTCTTCCTTCTTCATGCTTCTCCCTTGTTCCTTCTTCTTCATTCTTCTTCTCTTTTCTTGCCTTTTTTTTTTCTCTTTTTATATCTACTTTTTTTTTTTTTTTTTTTGCTTCCTTTTTAGCTTTGTTCCTTTTTCATCTTCATCTTTTTTCTTTTGATTTTCTTTTCCCTTCTTACATGGCTACTCTTTTTCCTCTTGTTTCCCCCTTTCCTTCTTTCTATTTTAAGTTCCGTCCTCATTTTCCTCCCTTCCTTTTTATTTTTCCCCTTTTTCTTTCTTTTTTTCCCTTCTTTCCTTTCGAATCTGCCTTTTATTTTTTGTCGCGCTCTCCACTATCGAACTTTTTTGTCCCTATTTTTTTATTTTCTTCGTCTCTCTACCCCTTGGTGGCTGCGAAGTGCCTGCCCGTTAGCGCCAGGGTTCGGATCCTGGCGCGTGCAGTTTGCGTCACTCGATTCAGGTGTCCATCCATCCCTAATGAGTTGGTAGGTAAATTGAGTGCCTAGAGTATCACCTGGGGAGGGTAACTGTGGTAACCTGGATGATGCAGTGGCCTAGTAACACAGAATATTGGATGGAAAGCCTGCCAAAGTCTCAAGTGGAAAATCTGCTAAATTACGGTGATGGGCACTGCAATTAAACGCCTCTTACCGCCTGGCTTCATCTTTACCTTACCTTTACTCTCTCTGCCTTCTTTTATTTTTCTCCTCTCTCTCTCTCTTTCTCTCTCTCTCTCTCTCTCTCTCTCTCTCTCTCTCTCTCTCTCTCTCCTTTTGTGCATATCCCTCTGTGCACCCATTTTCTTCTGTCGTCCTTTTCCCTCTCTGTCTCCTCAGCATCTCTGTCTCGCTTTCTCCGTCCGTCTTTCTGTCTGTCTGTGTCTCCTTTCTTTCCTGTCATATTCTGTCTTGTCCTGTTCTCTTTCTCCCTTTCTCTTCCCCATTCTTCCTTCTCGTCTCCTTTGTCCTCCTTCCCTCCACCTTGCAATCTTCCTCTCCACCCCACTCCCTTTGTAGTCTCCCTTTTGACCACCCTTTGCAATTTCCTTCCATCTATTCCACTTCTCGTAACACAGCCTCCTCTCTTCACTATTTTTATTAACCTCTTTCACTACGATGTCTTTCATGTTTGATTCAGAGCTTGGGATAATCGTATTCTGTAATCCTAATCGGTTTCAGGTTTTCAGTTACTTTTCTTACGTTTCGGAAGTTTTATAAAGTAATTGTACTCGTAATCGTATTTGGTGGAAATGTAATCGCAGTTATGATCCCTTTTACACGTACAATTTCGCCCCACAGTTTAAGTATAATAGCAAATTAATCCTGTTGTAAATTGCTCTATTGCGACGTTTCTGATTAATAAAACTGATCTGAACTGGTACTTATTATTTCACGAGAGGTTACTCAGTTAGTCAATTAGTCTTTTTTATTAGTCCTCCCTGTGCTCTTTTTGACGTTATAATTCCAGATATACCTTTTATTTAGATTCTTGATTCACTTTCTTTTTCTTCATGAGATGGTCAGAGAGTAGGCTGTTTTAAATGCGTATATACGTGTGCATTTGTGAGTTCATTTCGCTTTCCACTTAGATCATCATCATCAATTTGCCGTAAACATCATAATTAGTTTGAATATTGCATAAAGGAAAGAACAGTACTTTTGAGAGTGTAGATTATTAAGGACCCAGTTTTCTTTCGTCATATATTTCTTTGATTAAAACGTTTTTTGTGGTGCATTTTTTGACAAACGTTTTTTATATTTATGATTAAAACGTTTTTTTGTACATTTTTGACATTTTTGAATTTGATTAAACCGTTTTATTGTGATACTTTTTTTGATAAACGTTTTTATATATATATATATATTTCTTTGATTTAAACGTTACTTCAATCCGCACCTGTACATAACACGCTGTACAGGAGTAGTTCAAGTAATATTGCTATACGAGTCAGTGTCTGGGTCCCGTACTCTCGTCGGTAAAGGAAGCTCCCTAGCACCTCACCTAAGCGATTTATTTTGCATATTGCATCTTTCTGTCCTCCTCCATGGTTCTTAAATCCTTCCAGTATCGCCACACTCTGCATGAATAACGTACAATAGATAACCACCCATATCCAAAATAAGTCTCTAAGGAAGAGGTGTTAGGGACCTTCCTTAACCAACGAGAATACATGCCTGGACTGAAGACCCAGAAGGGATGATTCAATATGTGCATAAAGTTTAGTGGTATACAGGCAGATGGACGATAAACAGCAAGACAGTGCACATTGACTTTCGAAACTTATTATTATTATATTAAGGAATCAGTCAACTTTTCAGAATACCGTGTAAGAGTTTCGTAATTCTTCGACCAAAAACTGAAGCGATATTTCTTACCGTAGCTGTACGTTAGTTTTGTGAGAAAGACGTTAGAGGAATAAACACACTGATTTAGAGTGTCGAAAGGCGAGACCAATAACATCAATTTGATTAATTAGAAAATTCTCTCTCTCTCTCTCTCTCTCTCTCTCTCTCTCTCTCTCTCTCTCTCTCTCTCTCTCTCTCTCTCTAATCCCACCTAGTTAATGACATACAACTAAATGAAATTGATATTCTTATGTCGTCTGTCATGTTTTGGAGGGTCCGGCAAACACAGTGAATATTGTTATAGATTATCCCTGCTACCAATTAATGATTTTATTCAGCTGTGGAAAGTCCTCTCGTACTGAAGAGTTTAATGAGTTATCCCCATCCCCATTAGTTCAAAAAGTGCCTCTGAGTGGAATACAATAGTTAAACAGTAGCAAGAATATGATAAATAAGCCATCACTTCCAAAGGAGTTGATACCCTAAACTTGACATAAGATCCCAGGGAGCTAAAATGTTAAGTAGTGTAGACTTTGGTGAGATGTTTACGTTTGTGCCTTTCCTGACCTTTCTCTCCTCTTGCATGACCATCTTACATAGCTCATTTACCCTCGCCCCCTCCTCCTTTCTTCCGCCTTCTCTCAGTCCGCGTTCCTTTCCCTCCTTTTTCCCCACCCCTCCTCCTTTCCCATTATTTTACCTCCTCCCTCCTGTCTTTACCATCCTTTTCTTCCATTTCCGCTTTCCCTACCTTTCCTTTTCCCGTCTCTCTCCTTTTCCATGTCTCCCTTCCTTCTTCAGTTACATTTACCCTCCGCATTATTTACAGTACCTCCCTCTCCATCTTTATTTTTTTACCCCACTTCCTTTCCGTTACCTTTCCCTCCTCCTCTCACCTTCCTCTCCCTCTTGTCTTACCTTCCCCTCCCTCTTGTCTTACCTTCCTCTCCCCCTTCTCGTCCCTCTTCTTTTTTTCTTTCCCATTTTCCCTACACCTCCCCTTCCTGTACCTCAATCTCCGTTTTCTTTTCACTTACATGTAACGATTTCTTCATCCTTCATCCTTTCCCTCCCCTTCCCTTGTGTCTCCTTCCCCTCCCTTTTCCTTATTTCCACTATCCTTTACCCTTCCCTTTTCCTCTTACCTTTTCTTTCCTCTTTTTTACATTTTCCTTCCCCTACAATGCCCAGCTCTCCCTCATCTCCCTCCCCTTCTCCTCATAATTCCCTCTCCCTCTTCAGTTTTCTTTCCCTTCCCCTTCCCTCCATCCGATATCACAAGCTTTTTCTTCAACCACCTCTCCCTCCCCCTACTCTATCCTTCCCATCCCCTGCCTTTGTCTTTTTCCTCTACCTCTTTTCCCTATTAAAATACCACTACGTCTCCCTGTCTCTTCAATTTCCGTCTCGTCCATTTGTTTTTGGCCAAGAACCGCAGATTTCACGGTCGATATGCCAACGTCAGCTTTTTCCAATCAAGTACATTTCATCTGATAAGGAGGCGGGGGAGGGAATGTGTGTGGGCAACCGGTGATTTAGAATGAACAGATCGACGAAAGTACTTAAGCAGCTTTATTAAAGGACGTTTCAACATTAGTATGAAGGTCATGCCGAAACTGTTTTATATTGGTTATAAACTCTTTTCTTACGGTTCTGTCATTCTATCTGCGCCTTCATCTGTAGCTTCCTTTCTGGCTGTTCTTATTACTGCCGTTGTAGACGACCACTGTTCTTTTTCTACAGCTGTCAGCAGTGGTGTTCCTTAGAGTTCTATCTTGTCACCATCTCTCTTCCTTCTTTTCGTCAGTGATCAGAGCTGCACATCTAACCCTATCCACTCAAACGGTAATGACTCAAGCCTTCACGTCCCCACCCGCTTCTCTCTGCGTTCATCACAGTATTTACTTCTGCATTCACGGTATGAGACTGTGTCGCACCTGGTTTCTGACTTGGCTTATTTTTGACTCCGGTAAAAGAAACTTTGTTATTAATGCATCAAAACTCACTTCCCATATTTTTCTTTCCGCCATAATAGTCCGCTGGAGTACTCTTTAATATTCAGCTATGTATAGCTTAGTGCCTCATATGTGTCCTCGGGGTTTCGTTCTGTCGGGACTTACCATGGAAAGATCATATTATCTCTCGCAGAATCCGCTTCCAAGAGAGTGGGTGTGCTAAGCCGATTACGTGCCTTCTTACCTCCTCACAGCTTTTGACTGTACTGATGTCTTTTCGCTCGTGTGGAGTACAACTCCTTTGTGTTGGGGAGCTTCCCACACACAAATCCAATAAACAGGATGGAGTCAAAGGCTTTTAGTTTCATGTACTACCCTCCTCTTCCTGACTTCCTTCAACCTTTCTCACCACCGCATTTAATGATCGTTGCTCCCCTGAACTGACTGCATCTGTGCCTCCTTCGTTACGGCAGGCTTGTAGCGCCAGTCTGGCAGCGCATTCTCTCTCAATTTCCGTCCAAGTCTTTATTGCAGCTGCCACTGTTGAGTCCTTTACCTTTGCAACAGGTCAGCTGTTTTCCTCAGTTTGTATTTCCCTCTGCCTATGACTCCCAGTCTTTTAAATGAGTCCAGACATCTCGAACGATTCTTGAATTTAACTTGCGTTCTTTTCCTTCCCCCCACCCTTTTTTAGAATAACTTTGGCGGTTTCTAGCGTTAGGTTACTCCTTACATAAAAGATATGTGCGTATAATTCTTCCAAGATAGTATTATCATTGACTCAGAAATTAAATAGAACAGAGCAAAATTGCAAATATAGAAAAAAAAATTTCATGTATAAGATTTTATTTAGTTTCAGTATGGTAGCATTATCGTTTCAGTGTGTATCCGCTGAAAGAATAAAACTGCTGTAGCTGCTGCTGCGGCTTGCAGTTAGCACTAGTATGTCGTAATAATGACCAATACAATTACTATTACAGTTACTCGTTCAGGTCTTGCTGCAAGTGTCAGTACTATAGTCGCGGCGCACGAATCTGAGGTTGTCATTATCGTACCCTGGCAACTTACTCGTCAGCTGTGCTTCCGATTTCGCATCAGATTATACACGAATCATATTATTATACGGAAATATATTATACACGAATATTATTACACACAAACATATTATACACGAATAACAGGCGTATCATTTTGTACACGAAATCGAAAGCACAGTTGACGAGTAGGTTGCCAGGGTACGATAATGACAACCTCAGAGTCGCGCGCCGCGACTGCAGTGCTACTGCTGTTGCTTGTTCTCAGACAAGAAGAGTATGTTTTCACCCCTGTTTGTTCGTTTGTTTGTTTGTTTGTTAGCAGGATTATTCAAAAACTAAAGGAGAGATTTGGACCAAATTTGGTGGGTAGATAGCCCATGTCCCAGGGAACAATCGATTAACTTTTGGGACCGATCCGGTTCGTATTACAGATTCTGGATCCGGAAAACGCTTCTTGGGAAACCCTAATCAGTGATGCGAAAACCTAACCCATAAAGAAAAGTGGTTTGGAAATTACGTTGCCCTTGTCGGAGAGATGCGCGCCACTGTTAGTGGTGCTACTACTATGATGGCCAGTACTTGTAACAGTGAAGCTGCTAATGGTAGAACTCTTAGTAATAGCAGCAAAAATATATCGGTGGACTCAGCAAGACTACCAAACAGAAAAGAAAATTCAGGAGGGAATACAGAGTTAAAGGACTGTGGGGAAATGGAGAGAAATCTGGAAAATCTTGTTCCTGGAACTTTAAATGAGTGGGAGAAGGAACTGAAGAAAGCTAATCTTTAGGTCTGGCAATACTGGATAATGGGGACGGCGAGGACATGGAGAGAAAGAGGAAAAGTCGAAGCGAATGTAAGAAGATAGGAAATGAAGATGGAGAAATATGAAAGAATAGACGACGAAAGAGGAAAGATGTAAAGGTGAGTGGATATTGGGAGAGTAAATAATGAACTAATGTAAAAGGAGAGGAAATGAAAGTGGATACATTTGACGTAAAAGAAAGAAGTAAATGTTGCTGAAAACATTAAGACAGCTAGGAAAAAGAAAGAGGAAAGATACGAAGGGAATATACAGTCAGAAAATAAGCAGTGGAAGTGGTAGAATTAAAAAGAAAATGTTGATGGAAATAAAAAGATGTAGTTCAAGAAAATTATTGCTAGATAACGGAAGCTGCGGTAAATTTGGTGGAGGTAAAGACGAAACAAGTGCAAGGAAATGATAAATGGAAGTTGACAGAAAGCGAGGATAGGATCAAAGTAAAATAAGAAATGAAGAGATATATTGCTGGATAAAGGAGACTGCGAGGAAATAGGGAGGAAGGAAAAGACGAAGTGAATGCAGCGACACAGAAAATGGCCTTGGATTGAAATGGACACAATAGAAATACACTGAAAACACTAAGAGGAAATAAGTGAAGTAGTCAGGAGAGAAATGAGTACTTGGCAGCGGGGAACGAGGAAAAGACGAAGTGAATAAGTAATTATGCCTCCGCCCACCTATGATGGAGGAAACATTAAGTGATTAATCTGTTCGCCCATGCGTGCTTGCGAGGGTCCGTGCGCCCGTGGATCTGTATGTCCGTAACACTCTTGTGGACGCGATATCTCCCGAACCCGGGGAAATCCACCAAACTTTTGTCAGTGATGCAGTATGAGGAGATAATGAACTAATTAGTTCAGCTAGGTCGGATCAAAGGTCATACTGAGTCGACTTTATCTTTCTGGACGCCATATATGGACGGATTTCGTCCAGACTTTTAGCAGTGATGCAGAGGGTAGTCACAATGAACTGATTAGGTCAGCATGGTCAAGGTGTCAGAAAGGTCAAGATCATTCGACTAAATTTTTCCTTGTGAGCGCGATATCTCCTGAACCCCTGGATGGATTTCAACCAAACTTTTGTCGGTGATGCAGTATGCAGGGAAAATGAACTGATTAGGTCAGCAAAGTCAAGGGGTCAAAGATCAAGGTCATTTGGGTGTGGGCGCGAAATCTCCTGAAACCCCCGACAGACTTCTACCAAAGTTTTGTTAGTGATACAGAATGAAGGGACGGTGAACTGATTAGGTCAACAAGTCATTGTCAGATAGGGTCGACTTAGTTTATATGTAGTTTCATTTCAACCCACAATGAATCCTGTCATGGAGGTTGTAAGGCGAGTCCGTGCACAAGGCTTGGGGAAGGTATACCGAGCATCGCTTTGTATTCACAGCTCAGGGTTCGAGTTCCCGGCATATCATTAGGGAAAGAGACTTGATAGAAATGAGAAAAATTATGAGTGAAGAAAATCTCTGCGGAAATGAGCAGTGCAAAACAAAACTATATATATATATATATATATATATATATATATATATATATATATATATATATATATATATATATATATATATATATATATGACAGCATGCAGATGAAGAACGGACGTATATAGAACTGACAGGAGAAAAGTGAAAATACTCAGTGGGAAATAAAAATAAACTGTGACATTCGAAAATTATGCATAAGGAAGGGAGTAGATGTAAGTAAAAGTGCGATAGTAGGAATGGTGGTAATTATCATGCCTCAGTCGATGTACAAAGAATATTATAAGTACTAGTTTATAACTGCAGTGAAAATAAAGGGAGCGCATGGAGGAAGTGGGGAGAGAGAGAGTGAGAGAGAGATTATAAAAGCAGTAATGGAAAGTGGACAGGCGCCTTTTACTATCATATTTCTTTCCTCCATTCAGATGTCATGCGAACGTTTCTTGGTTGACAAACGTTACTTACAGTACTTGATTGGCAAACGTTACTTACTTGGCTGACAAACGTTCCTTGCTTGGCTGACAAACGTTCCTTGCTTGGCTGACAAACGTTCCTTGCTTGGCTGACAAACGTTCCTTACTTGGCTGACAAACGTTACTTACTTGGCTGACAAACGCTACTTACTTGGCTGACAAACGTTACTTGCTTGGCTGACAAACGTTACTTACTGGGCTGACAAACGCTACTTACTGGGCTGACAAACGTTACTTACTTGGTTGACAAACGTTACTTAATTAGCTGAGAGAGAGAGAGAGAGAGAGAGAGAGAGAGAGAGAGAGAGAGATGCCAAACTTTCATTACCTTGGAAAGTAATATGGGCAGCACCTTACAAATATTCCTGGATCCACCCGTGTATCTGAACTGGCGTAATGACGATGAAACCAATTAACAAAAAAAAGAATGTGATGGAAACAAAAAAACAGTGAAAAGGAAAAAAAGAAAAACCAAAACCCTGGGAAATTAAGAGTTTTAAAAATGGTTGAACCCGAAAAGTGAAAACAGAAAACAAATAAAACAATAAAAACACTGAAAACAAGAAGAAAGAGCAGAGAAAACACGAATTGAGCCAAAATAACCCGAAAAACAGGCAGAAAACTTCCGAGGAACGATTGACGAAAAAATGTAAGAAAGTCGAAATGAGGCGGAGGGAATATGTCTTTTGTTCCCTACTTGATTCTTCCTTCTTCTTTTTCCTACCCTTGCTACCTATTTTTTTTTCCTCTTGTTTTCCTCTGGTCTGGATGGCGCAATAAATGTGTGCACAAACTAGCACAATAAATAAACAAACAAACAAAAAAAAAAAGCTCAAACAAACTAAGAAAAAGTAAAAACACAAGTCAAACATGAAAACCAAATGTGAAAAAAAAAAAAAATGAATCTAGTAAATACAGAATCCGAGGTAAAAAAAAAAAAAACACGGAACCTTAAAAAAAAAAAAGCGCGCGCGCGCACACACACACACACACACACACACACACACACACACACACACACACACACACACACACACACACACACACACACACACACACACACACACACACACACACACACACACACACACACACACACACACACACACACACACACACACACACAATGCCCGAGAAAGGACTGGGCAAAGTGTATGAGATCTTGAAATGAGCATGACGAGGGACTTGGAAAGGGAGTAAGAAACTGGAACTGAACATGAGGAGCGAAGGAGAAAAAGTGTAAGAAACTGGAAACGAGCCCTAGGTGAGAGTGGAAAGAGTCTGGAAATGAGTCGGAAAAAGTGGAAGAAACTGGAAATGAGTCGAAGGAGGGAGTGGGAAAAGTATTGAGAAACTGGGAGTGAGCTGGAGGAGGAAGTGGAAAAAGTGTATGAAACTGGAAATGAACTGGAAGAGGGAGTGGGAAAATGTAGGAAACTGGAAATGACCCCGAGGAGAAAGTGGAAAAAGTGTAAGAGACTGGAAAGGAGCCGAAGGAGGGAGTGGGAAAAGTATGAAGAAACTGGGAGTGATGTGGAGAAGGGAGTGGAAAAGTGTAAATCTGGAAATGTGCCCGAGGAAGGAGTGGAAAAAGAATTAAGAAACTGGAAATGAACCGGAAAAACGTGTAAGAAACTGGAAATTAAATGGGGGAGGGACTGGAAAAAGCATAAGAAACTGGAAATGAACCGGAGAAACGTGTAAGAAACTGGAAATTAAATGGGGGAGGGACTGGAAAAAGCATAAGAAACTGGAAATGAATTGGAGGAGGGACTGGAAAAAGCATAAGAAACTGGAAATGAACCGGAGAAACGTGTAAGAAACTGGAAATTAAATGGGGGAGGGACTGGAAAAAGCATAAGAAACTGGAAATGAATTGGAGGAGGGACTGGAAAAAGCATAAGAAGCTGGAAATGAACTGGAGAAACGTGTAAGAAACTGGAAATTAAATGGGGGAGGGACTGGAAAAAGCATAAGAAACTGGAAATGAATTGGAGGAGGGACTGGAAAAAGCATAAGAAACTGGAAATGAACCGGAGAAACGTGTAAGAAACTGGAAATTAAATGGGGGAGGGACTGGAAAAAGCATAAGAAACTGGAAATGAATTGGAGGAGGGACTGGAAAAAGCATAAGAAACTGGAAATGAACCGGAGAAACGTGTAAGAAACTGGAAATTAAATGGGGGAGGGACTGGAAAAAGCATAAGAAACTGGAAATGAATTGGAGGAGGGACTGGAAAAAGCATAAGAAACTGGAAATGAGCGGGAGGAGAGAGTGGAAAAGTCCCGTGCCTGGCTGGAAAATCTGGTCCCGTGTCAGCCTTGCAGCGGCCCTGAATACCATGAATAGCAAGAGGCAGCCCTGACGTAATGACGGTGTAAGCAAGACTACCCCAAACCCTGCCTTCCTTACCTCCCTCCTGAGATTTTCTTTCCTACCTCCTTGGCTCTTCTCTCCTCCTGCTTGATTCGTCCCTCCTCGTGCTGCTTGATTCTTCCTGCATCCCTCCCTCCTGAGCTTTCCTTCCTTCCTTCTTGATCCTTCCTTCTTTAAGCTTGATTACCGTGAATAGGAAGAGCCTCCTTGACGTAATGACGATATAGGCAAGACTAGGCCAAACCCTTCCTTCCTTCCTTCCCTACCTCCTCCATGATTCTTACTTCCTCCTGCTTGATTTTTTTCGAGTTCCTCCCTCCTGAGCTGTCTTTTCCTCTTTCTTCCTTACCTCCTTCCAATCCATCCTGAGATTTCATTCCCACCTCCTTGATTCTTTTCTCCTGTTCCTCCTCGTTTGCCTGTGATTTTTTTTTCCTACTTCCTTGATTTTTCCTTTTTATTCTTACTGTTCCTTGGTTCTCTCCTGAGCTTACTTTTCTTGCTTCCTGATTCTTCCTTTCATTCTGTCCAATTCATATTTCTTGATACTTGATTTTATCTTTATCTTCTCTTTATCTTCTGTTCCTCGTTCGTGATCATTTCTTTCACTTCCTGGGCCTTCCTGCCTAATTCTTCCCTTATATCCTGGTTCTTCCTTCCTTCATGAATATTTCTTCTTTCATGCCAAATTCTTCCTTCATGGCTATTTCATCTTTCATGGCCAATTCTTCCTTCATTCTTAATACTTCCTTCCTTCCTGATTCTTCATTCCATCCTGATTATTCCCTCTTTAATCTTGGAAAGCATGAATAGCAAGAGGAATCCCTGACATAATAAAGGTATAAGCAAGCTAAAGTCAAATTCTTTGTTCCGTATGTCCTTCCCTCCCTCCTGAGATTTCCTTCCTACTTTCCCTTAGCTTTTTTCTTACTCTGTCCCTCCTCCTCCTCTCCTGAACTTACATTAACTCCTTTCTGGTCTTTCCCCCGTTTCTTATTTCTCCTTGGTTATTTTTTTCTTCCTTGTGCATCCTTGGTTCTTCCTTCTTGGTAATTTTTCCTGATCCTTCCTGCTTTCCTATCCAGTTTTTTCGTCCTTGCTGTCTGATTCTTCCCTCTTTCCTCCATATCTCGTCCCCATGCTTCCTCTTCCCTCATTATTCATCTTGCTTCCTGGCCTATGAAATGACGGTGAAAGCAAGCAAAAGCCAAACCCTTCCTTGCTTGCTTGCTTGCTTGCTTCCTTCCTCTCTCCCTCCCTCCCTCTCTCCCTCCCTCCCTCATTCCTTCCTTCCTCCCACCTACCTTACTTCCACCCTTCCTCCCATCTATCTACCTGCCTTCCTCCCACCTATCTCCCTCCCTTCCTTCCTCCTAGCTCTATCCCCTTAATTCTTCCTTCGTTTTTCACTCGTGATTTATGTCTTACTGCTACCTCCTACCTGCTTGCTTCTTCATTTCCTCTGATTCTACTCCTTCTTGGCTGCTTCTTCCTTCCTTCCAGTTGGACACGTAATGACGGTGTAAGAAAGCAAACACCAATCCCTTCCTTCCCTCCTGCTTCCTCCTTTCCTTGATTCTTCCGTCATCCTACCACCCTCTGATTCATCCTATGTAGCAAATTCTCTCTCTCTCTCTCTCTCTCTCTCTCTCTCTCTCTCTCTCTCTCTCTCTCTCTCTCTCTCTCTCTCTCTCTCTCTCTCAAGACTTGGACTACGAATGCTCTGTTTCCCTAGTCTTTCTTCCCTCTTTCTTTTTCCTCTTGCCCCATCCAGCTCTCCTCATTATTTATCTCTTCTCCCTTTTCCCCTTCTCTCTCTTTCACTACTCAGATTAGTGCCGAGTATTTCCCTTCTTCTTTCTCTTCCACATCTCTTTTCCACCTCCATCACCCATCTCTTTTTCTTTCTTCCTCCCTCCCATTCTCCCCCTATCCTTCCTACTTCTTCTTTTTACCTATCTAATTCTCCTTATTATTTATCTCCCCCCTCTTCCTCATCTCTCCTTCAATACTTAAATTATTGCCGAATGTTTCCTCGCTTTTTCCTTCCACTGTTTTTATTACTTCCCTGTTTCCCTCCCCTTCCTCTCCATCACCCCTCTCATTTTCCCTCCAAACCGTCTTTTTTTCCTCCCTTCTTCTCTCCCTCACCTTCTCCGAGAGTCAAATTAGCGCCGAGTTCTCCAATTTCCAGTGTTCCCAGTCTGTCGGTCTCCTGTTCGGCCCAGTTCCACGCGTTCTTTTACCTTCTCCTAATTCATTTCCTCCCTTTTTCCCTAGCTCCTACTTTCCCCATTCTTTCCGCTCTCTCCCTATCTCCTGCTCTCCCCATTCTTTGCGCTCTTGACCTCCTCTTCCTCTACCTTCCCGTTTCCTATCCCTCCTTCCCCCTCTCGCTCCCTGTCCCTCCCTCTTCGGTCTGTCGGTCGGTACAGGTCTATTCCACTCCACTCCACCTGCGCCTTATTCACCTGCTCTGTTTTTCATGTTACCTCAGTTTACTCCCGTTCTTTTCTCTCTTGCTACCGAGACAGTGCAGGAGGAAGGTGTCCTGTTACCAGTGCAGTTTTGTCTCTGAGTCTCTAAAGTGTTAATGAGGCACATGAGGAGAGCGAACAAAGTGGTACAAAGGAAGGCATTAATCAATATATTCAGTAGTTCACTCGATGCGGTTTGTTAAAGAGAAAAATGTGACTATGATTCTGTGAGTAGATGATAAGGATAGGAAAGCAAGAAGGTTCCTCTCCCCTCCCTCGCCAACCTAACCTTCCAGCCCAAGCCAGCAGGAAAAAAGTGAGAAGGACCACCATGCATTATAGAAAAACTGTCATGGAAATTTCATAGGAAAGGTTGGAAGGTGTAACTATTCTATGGTGTGTTAGTTTGTAAGGGAAAACCAACATTAATTTCAGACTATAGTACTGACGTTGCATTCACCATGATCTGAAAGAAGGGCAAATAGCTCTCAAAATTTCGTATTACTAAGCCATGAATGTGTTAGGTTACCTCGGTGTCCAAGTGTGGTTATGCTGGAGGGCCGATTTGACTAGTAACCAAGGAGACTCATTCTGCCCTATAACCAAGACTCATCGGATTTCATGCAACCACGACTTAACATTTGAGGTGTAGGAGTGGCCCAGTTCCATCAGGTGAAAGCAGGTCGTTTGTAGTTCCTCAGTTATCTGCAACCTTAAAAATACTCTAAAGGTGAACTCATATCCTGTTTCAGGAATTGTCTCAGTGTCGTTGGTATTATTGTAAAGTAAATCTGCATATTTCTACTTCATTTCTCTCTCTCTCTCTCTCTCTCTCTCTCTCTCTCTCTCTCTCATATCCAATTCACCCCCTCCCTCCCCCTGTCTGATAACACACCAGAGGCAAAAGCATGATAGATTTTTATTCTATTTTAATTTTCCCGCCAGATAGTGTCCATGTGGTGACAGACAGGGCGACAGACGTGCTATGTAATTGGTTGGACCTTTTTTGTCTCCTGTTTTTTAATAATTTTGTTTGCGGGGCTTGTATGGGGATGATTGGTTGGCTGTTGATGGAGAAGGGGGGACGGGGGTGGAGGGAGAGAGGGAAGAGAGAGAGAGGGGAGGGACGCGTAGAGAGAGAGGCAGGGCAGTGGTGGAAGAGGGAGGAAGCTAGGGGAGACGGAGAATTAAGGGAGAAAAGGGAGGGAGGAGGGACTGAAAGTGAGAGGTATGGCATGGAGGAGGAGGGGAGAAAAACGGAAGAAAGAGAGGCATAAGGAGTGTGATGAAATGGTGGGAGGTAAATTATGATGTTGGGCAAATGGAGGAGATGGAGGCAAGGGAAGGATGGAGTGGAGGAGGAGGAAGAAGTTAAGGGACAGTGAGGAGAAGGAATGGATAGGGGAAGTATGAGAGGGAGGGAGGCAAGAATGAATAGGTGGTAAGATGGAAGAGGTAGGAAATGTTTGAAGATGGGGAGATGGAGGGATATAGAATGAAGGGGAAGGAGGAGGAAGGAATAAGAAGAGTGGAAAGCAAAGGAGGGATAAACAGAAAAGGAGGCAGGAAGATGGAAGAATAAAGAGAGGAGGAAGGCAGAGTGTGGAAAGGGAAGTAGAAAGGAAGTGTATGGAAAGGGAAGGAGGAAAGAGTCTGTGTGTGTGTGTGTGTGTGTAGGAAGGTGAGGTATTGTGTGTATGTGTGTGTGTGTGTGTGTGTGTAGGAAGGTGAGGTATTGTGTGTATGTGTGTGTGTGTGTGTGTGTAGGAAGGTGAGGTATTGTGTGTGCCTCGGCAATATGGCAGACCTAAGCCTCTGTCACTCCCACAAGCCTAACCTTTCCATTTATCATCACGCCTTCGATCCAGCCCTTGGTATCACGCCTTGAAGTACACATTGCTTTTAGACGGGATAAAGTTACATAGCTACACAGGCTACACAGACAGGGGGGAGGGTTCTCTCTACGTAGTTGGGCCATGATAAGATGACTTAGGTTCAAATGATGAAGCTAAAGGTCAGTATAAAATGGAATAAAGTAGCAGGGATGTACACTCGAGCCCGAAAATTCGCGACCACGTACCTTAGCTGTCTGTGGAAACTGTGCTGGTAACACTGAGTGGGGGAGGGGTCAGAGTACGTGGAATATATACCCCGCCCCCTCACAATCTCTACATGGTTTGATTTGGTTTCATAAGGTTCGTCTGCATAAACCCTTCAACGGCGGGCAAACCTTTATTCACTTAATTTCGTCTGTTTTCTGTCGATTTTATTAATTATGGATAGAGTAGAGGGTTATGAGTCTAGAGGTTAGATATGAGCCTGATAAATCCCTCCAACACGATAGAACTCACTTAAAATAATAACATCATCTGGAAATAACGAGGAACAAAGTAACAATTTAGTCACCCGCTATCGACATTGGATACTGATCCTAGATAAAACATATCGCCTTTATCAGTGGAAGGATATTGAGACATGAGTAGTATCAATTGTAGAGTTTAGCTTTTTTTACTAAGGATTGTATGGAGCTGTAATTCGTTCGAGTAACGATTCATTTGTCTCAGATTTATCCGAGGGAATTGTCGTAATGGCGCCTAAGGCCGGAGATCAGTCTCCATACTTCTGCCTACCAGCAAACATGGCTCAAGACCCTCATAAATTAAGCCTTCGTTCAAGGCTTGTTGCCAAGAGACAAGCAGGAATGTCTGTTGCAGCCATAGCAGAAGATGAAGGTGTGTCACAAACAACAGTTAAGAAATGGTGGACTAGGTGGCAAGCAGAAGGCGATGTGTGTGACCGTCCAAGGAGCGGAAGACCTAGGAAAACAACACCTGAGGAAGACCAGAGAATCAGTGAGCAGGCAAGACGAACACCCATCATCAATGCCATGCAAATCAGGGAGCAGCTTCAGTTACAAGTGTCCAGAAAAACTGTATGCAAACGTCTTCATGAGGCAGGAGTGCATCATAGGATCCCAGCGGAAAAAGAAAAGTTAACTGAGAGGCATCGGAACGGCCGCCTTGTTTTCACACAACAGCATGTTTTTTTTTTTTTTTTTTTTTTTTTTTTTATGCGAGGAAGAAGGAACCAAAGGTCATGAGCCCGCAGTAACAGTTCCCTAGAAGAGAAAAACAAAATACAATAGAGAGCCAAATTCAAGATCCGATCATTTTGAGATGCCTGGACACACTACGTTTGAAAGACTGGAGATCATAGGCAGCAGGAAATACAGACAGAGGGAGACAGTTCCAGAGCTGACCTGTTGCATAAATGAAAGACTGGGAGTAACGGTTAACTCTTGCATTAGAGAGTTGGACAGAAAAGGGATGAGAGTTTGCTGCCAGACGGGTGCTATGCGCCCGTCGTAGAGGTGGAGGAATGCAAGCAGACAGTTCAGAGGAGCAGTGGCCATTAAAGTAGCGATAGAAAAGAGATAAAGATGCAACAGTGCGCGAAGAGACAGAGGTTGAAGGGAGTCAGTAAGAGGAGGAGAGTTAATGAGACGAAAAGCCTTTGACTCCACCCTATTGAGAAGAGCTGTATGTGGGGAGCCTCCCCACACATGAGAGTTGTACTCCACACAGGGGCGGATAAAACCCCTGTATAGAGTCAACAATTGGACATGGACCTTGAATACTGGGGGCGAGTGATATTCTCTGACGAGAAAACCTTTTCTTCTACTACACACGGACGCCCTCACTGTTGGCGACGCAACGGAACAAGATACAACAGTGAAAACATATATGAAGTAGCACGTAGTGGCCACGTGACGAGCAACGTGTGGGCCTGGGTCCATTTATAAGGCGTGGATGAACTGACTGCTATCGACGGGAGACTGACTGCGGAGAAATATATTGAAATATTAGAGGAAGTGATGGTCCCTACAGTTCGTGCTATGGCTATACCTTATCCTGAACGGTTTATTTTCATGCAGGTTAGTATATCAAATACTGTCTACTCCATTTCCATATTCATGTCTTATATTCGTCTGTCAGAAATTATCGCATATTCAACACGTCTATAATTTATCAATTGAGTCTGTCATTATACAACATTACCTATAAGGAGCCATTATTATCCATGTGTATTTGCCATTATTAGGACAACTGCCCCGTCCACACTGCACGAATCGTAAGCCGATGGTTCAGGGACCAGCCGAACATAGATCTGCTGCCGTGGCCAGCTAAGGCTGCGGATTTAAACCCAATAGAAAATTGTTGGGCGATGATGGTTAATAGCTGGGACCAGGGACAAGAGAGGACACCTCAAGCACTTGTGCAGCACTGTATGCATGACTGGGAACGACTCCGGAGACGACAAGGCGATATTTACAACATTGTTGCATCCCTCCCATCCAGAATGCAAGAAGTTATTAACAACGAGGGCGGATGGACACATTGCTGATGTCAAAAAAACATCTACTGTGTGTGTGTGTGTGTGTGTGTGTGTGTATGTGTATGTGTATGTGTGTGTATGTGTGTGTATGTGTGTGTGTATGTGTGTGTGTATGTGTGTGTGTGTGTGTGTGTATGTGTGTGTGTGTGTGTGTGTGTGTGTGTGTGTGTGTGTGTGTGTGTGTGTATGTGTGTTAACTCCCTCACTGTATCCATTCACTAATAAAATAACAGAGTAAGGGACAATTGTATCGTTACCCGAACGAATTACAGCTCCATACAATTCTTAGTAATAAAAACTCAACTCTACAACTGATAAAGGTGATATGTTTTATCTAGGATCAGTATCCCATGTCGATAGCGTTTATTAATGCAGACGAACCTTATGAAACCAAATCAAACCATGTAGAGATTGTGTGAGGGGCCGGGGTTATTCCACGTACTCTGACCCCTCCCCCACTCATTGTTACCACCACTGTTTCCGCAGATAGTAAGGTACGTGGTCGCGAATTTTGGGGCTCGGCTGTACATAGATTCACGGACCACACATACCCCGAGATTCTCTGTAGTTAGGCCTTATTAGCAAGCCTGAACTCTAAATTCTAAAGCTTTAAGATCAGTATAAATTTGGGATTTTGTTTCACAGTTACATAGATACACAGACCACAAGGACCCCGAGTTCTTTCCTAGAGTGTTATATCAGAAGCAGGACACACAAGGACCCCGAGTTCTTTCCTAGAGTTTTATATCAGAAGCAGGACACACTCTCTAATTAATATGGTTTAAGAACAGGATAATGTAAAGCCGACAAAGAATTTACAAATATATCCTTATGATTCCTTGCGGCGTTGTCTTAGTGTACTCGTGACATCACCAGACAGTTTTCTTTAGCTTAGGAGAGAGACATCGGACAAGGTAGATTTAATGAACCCTTTTACTAGTAGACGTTCTGTTAAATTGGAAAAAATATATATGGTCTTAGCCCGAGTAATGGTGAAGAAATTGTTATGAGTGTGGTTGGATATATATTACAAGAAATTATGGCAGAAATTTGAGGAGGCATAAATAAAGGGAGAAACGATTACATTTTTAAGAGGAACATAATTACACTTTCAATGTGAATGATATTAAGACTTAAATTCGTACCATCTGTTGTCCCATTCTTTACTGTCCTGTGCTTCGTGGGTACCTAAAGAATGAGTCTGTCTCTCATTCTCTTTGTATCAATTCATATGAGTTGTGTTGCAGGACCGGACTTTTTCTTGAGAGAGAGAGAGAGAGAGAGAGAGAGAGAGAGAAACGTTAGCTAGATGCCTGTGTATGTATTTTCAGTGATTGTGTCGCGGAGTCTCCATATGCCCTCTTTGTGAACCAACAGAGTGATACCATTATGAAAGGACTCACTACACCCAGTCTGAATATCCGTACGGCACTGCACATCGAGAGGCGAACGAAATAACCATTGAAAAACTTGGCGCAGAGAAATATAAGTGGCTGTTATGCACACGGTGTTTTTAAGAGATGCGTATTTTTGCCATTTATTTGTCCCATTTAGAGACGATTTATTCAGCACTGGAAGGACTTTGTAAACTAGAAGCGATAGATGCAGGCTTCTTAACCCATAGTGGCAATACTGGAGTCTCCTAAGCTGAGTAATATCACCTACTGGTAGAAAGAAAAAGCAAAACAAAGGACACATTCGGTAGCTGCACCCACCTAATGATATCCACCACTCTAACACATTCCAGAAAATGTTCTTTGCGTTTGGACACACCCTTCAGACATACCACAAGCACGTCCCAGTTGCAGCCCCACACAAACCCATAAAACTCGACGGTTCCTCCTTGCCAGATTTCATTTTTCACAAAGGGAAAAAAGTACAAGAATCCAGAGAGTGAGTGAGTGAGTTAGTTAACGCGTACTACAGTTAGGGTCATACTTTGGATTTGGCTGTCCCTGTGGGTGTAGCAGTAGATATATACGTCACAGGATTCAGAGACTAACAATCTCAGATAAATAAATTCATATATTAAAGCTACTCGTATGAATAAATAAATCTTTCCCTCCTGAATACACTGAAAATGAGAGGCCAAAAACACCCTAGTCTGGAAAAAATATATCGTTTTCATATTTCATTTTCCATAACTTTTGAAATCTCTTCCAAAATAGATCGGAGGACATATATCAATAGCTGAACAGCCGATGGAATTTTTGTCTTCTATAAATCTTTTCAATAACCAATAAATCACGTGTCGTCCCTCTTTCTTGGAAAAATAAATTATGGATCTCGGGAGGAAAAATAAATTGGGAAAAAATCGCGGCCGCCCCCTAGAAGAAATTCTATTGACTCTCCATATTTTTAGAGGTGGTGATCATTTTTCAAAGTCTGAGCGAGTTGGTTTGATTGATTAAGATGTCTGGGCTAATGACACGCTGGCCTGTTCCCTGAGTGTGTGTGTGTGTGTGTGTGTGTGTGTGTGTGTGTGTGTGTGTGTGTGTGTGTGTGTGTGTGTGTGTGTGTTTAAGGATGTTTTGCTTGTTGGTAAGTTTATCTGAGTGTGTGTATTCTGAGATAAATATTTGTATAACTGTGTGTGTGTGTGTGTGTGTGTGTCGTTTAGATCCACAACGCACAACTGGATTTCTCTCTCTCTCGTATTCTTTAGTGGAAAGTCTCATCACATCCCTTTTTCTCGTCCCCTTTTTAGTGGTAAAGCTGACCCTGAGTTTCTTTTTCTTCCCTCTGTTCCTTGCATGAGATGAAGATATAATTTGTATTGTTCATATGAGTATAGTCACACACACACACACACACACACACACACACACACACACACACACACACACACACACTCTCTCTCTCTCTCTCTCTCTCTCTCTCTCCATTTTTTCGAGAACATTTCATTTTCATTTATAATGCATATACGTCCTTTTCTTTGCGTAAAAGAAAAAGTTGGTAAAAAGATAGATATCATACGTAATGGTAATTGTATAAAAATATTTTCTATTCGTGTATTATTTTGTGAGTTAATATCCTACATGAGATTTTTATCCTTTATTTGTATTACTCAAAATTTCGAAGTTTTTTTTATATACGGAACTTGGTGGGAAAAAAAAATGTATGACGACGATTTTTTTTGTCAATTAGTTTTCCATACACTGTATTTACTGTGTTTGTAGTTTTGTTTGTATCCAGTATATTTTTCATGCGTATATTATTTTTTTGTGGATATATTTTTTAATCTGCATTCAATTCTTATGTGTTTGCAAAAGACATATGACAAAGTTGACTATAACCCCTTGTGGCAAGTCCGTGTTCTCGTCGGTTAATGGGCTTCCTAGCATCTCTTCCTTAGCGGTTTATTTTTGGATCCGGCTGGTCGTATAATTTTGTACCTTATGCAGAGTATGAGGATAGTAGAATGATTTAAGCAGCACAAAAGACGGTCGTAATGTACAAGAAGCAAAATAAATCGCTCAGAAAGGGGTGTTAGGGAGCTTCCTTAACCGAGGAGAATACGGGCCTAGATGTATGGGATGGGAAGGAAACGCTGAGATGAACTGATGGTATTTCGCTAAAGAAGTAGGTCATGTGTTCGAGTTGGAAGGGAGGAGGGTGAATGGTTTGAGGGAGGAGGGTGAATGGTTTGAGGGAGGAGGGTGAATGGTTTGAGGTTAAGGTAGGAATGGGTCAGGGATGGGTTACTTTGGCATGGGTAGTTTCTCTCTTCATGGGCAGCCATTGTAAGTGAGGTTGACGCACGGGTGAAGACGATTGTAGTAAGTATGAGGGATGAGGGAGGCGTGGTGAATGGGAAGTAAACCTCTTGTTGTTTGCAGATGATAGAGCACTTATAACCTTAGCAGGTACTTTTGCTGACACTAATATCGATCCACTGACTCAGCAGGTACTATTGCGGACTCTAATATCGATCCACTGACTCAGCAGGTACTATTGCGGACTCTAATATCGATCCACTGACTCAGCAGGTACGAGTGCGAACTGTAATATCGATCCATTGACTCAGCAGGTACTATTGCGGACTCTAATATAGATCTACTGACGCAGCAGGTATTATTGCGGACTGTAATATCGATCCACTGACGCAGCAGGTATTATTGCGGACTGTAATATCGATCCACTGACGCAGCAGGTATTATTGCGGACTGTAATATCGATCCATTGACTCAGCAGGTACTATTGCGGACTGCATGATCGATCCGCTGACTCAGCAGGTACTAGTGAGAACTCTAATATCGATCCCCTGACTCAGCAGGTACTATTGCGGACTCTAATATCGATTCACTCCCGTGTGATAAATAGCAAGACGGTGAACAGTGACTTTTGAAACTTAGTGATGCCATCTTCGAAACCCAACAGACTTTTCAGAATACTGCATAAGTTTCGTAATTCTTCTGTCCCCAAAGCGGAAACAATATTCTTGGCCTTAGCTGTACTTGTCAGCAGTTTCTGAGTTTGGAAGAGTCTGTAAGGCGAGATATTTTTGAGGAAATGCCAGAAAGAGCTTGGTAATGAAATGTAATTGAGAGACAGAGAACAATGAAAGGAGACTACATTTGAATAGGGAGCACAAATGTAAGAACTGAAGTGCTTTAGGTGTTGATATAGAAGATGGAACTCAGAAAAATGAGCAAAAGTACTACGGTAGGGACACAGTAAAACGTGTGGAAGGAAAGACGATTATCTGTTTTGGTAATTTTGGAAATATGTGGAGAAAAAAGTGATGCCGTCAGTACTGTATGGATGCAAGGTGTGGTGCCTGAATGCTGGAAGCAGGAAAAGGGTGGAAATGTTTGACTGGAGCACTAGATGTAAGATATGGTGTGAGATGGTCTGACACGGAAAAAAAAAAAAAAAAAAAAGACATACGAGAGAGGTTTGGACGCAGAGGTACCATGAAGGAAATGGCAAACCAGTGTGTGTTAAGAGTGGTATGGCCAATGCCGGGAATTGCTGATAGAGACTAGTGTCACGGGGTTTTTATAATATCACTGTGTTTTTAAAATAAATGCTTAAATATTATTTAATTGATAATAATATTCAATAATATTGAAGAGCAAGGACAATGATTGTCTTGCTACATCAAGCAACGATTACTTTACGCTTACTTGCTACGATTCTTTAAGAACGAGAATTTATAAACTTTCTCAACAGTACAGAGCAGAGACTAATTACTCACAAATGCTGAATTAGTACTGTTAGCCTCTGGAGAAAGTTACTTCACCCCTGACAATAAATAACTAATACTAACATCAGGTTCTTGCTGGTGCTTAACCCCTAGGTGGCACAACGGATTTTAAGTTAATACAACAAGACTGGTCTAAGTACCAGTTATGAAAGCAAACGTTTATGCAAGCTAGGAGCTATATGGAAAATAAGCTTAATTTGGAGAAATGAAACAAGATTTTACTTTACATTGAGCTCAAGAAAAGGAACTGTTAAATTTATTGATTACAAAAATAAATTTAACGTTACAATTCAAATCAAATTAATGAGACGCACTCACTCACTCTCACAAAAGCTAAATACTTACGCCTAGGAAAAATACCTTAACTAAACTCTTAAGACTACAAAATACACAAAGGAAATACCAGTCGATGAATGCTATGTATCACCCGGGGGGTGGGAGTTTGGATTAACTGTACTAGTGGAGTTTGGGTGCTAGCTGACCTTTCATCACTTCTTGAGCACAGGACCTCTCTCCGTCAAAGCAACAACTAGACTGCCTTCAAATAATGTATAGGCAGGACGCACAAGCCACCGGAAGAAGGCGTGGCTAACGGTTGAGGGAAGCAGAGGCGAACAATAAAGAACAGTAGTATCGAAGTGCATTAAATCGGTCACTTTTGAAAACAGTGACGAATGTTTTGGAAAGTATACCCCGAAATGGAGGGAGAAACGGTTAGCTGAGCGATACACAGTGAGTTTTCCACTAATAGTTCGTGGCTTCTCACAAAAGGGAAATGTCGCGAATTGATTCGTGACAGTACGCCCTTACAAAGTTAAATTTTTTCCTTATGGGAAAAAATTTGTGGATATATATATATATATATATATGTACACATCCTAACTCAGTCACAAAAGATTCACACTGGTGTGTGTGTGCTATCCTGCTACAGGAGAAAGTCGCAGTCGCCAGTGAGCGAAAAAACCTCGTATAATAGAAGCAAGCTTGAGGGAAAAACTCCGTGACGACAGTGAAAATCCTGTACTCAGGTCAAACTGAGTGAAAAGTCGCTACATTTACACTGACAACTAATTGTTGTGTAGTGTGATGTATGTAATACACGGTGTAGGTGTGACAGTTGTAGTGTAACTGTACCTATGTGTAAAATGACACAGTAAATAATATGGCGACGACGAAGGCAGAGGAGAAGAGGCGGCAGCGTGCGGCAGACGATCAGCTGGCTGCACAGCAAAACTGCTACACCCATTGCTGAACCTGCAAAACCAAATGAGGTGGAGCATCAAAAGTGTCAATGAGACAAAATTTTATCATGTTACAATTACTCTCTCTGCCTAGCAATCAGTACATGCTACGAAAAGTACGCTCTGGCTGAAAAATACGAGTGACAGCCAAGCTTTGTACATTCGAGGTCGCCATTAATTATAGCACACGATTAGTTTCGACAAGTTGAGAATCCCTGTGCAAACTCGGGTCTTCCATAGCCTCGAACCGCACACGGATCCTCAACCTGTGCCTTAACCTACAATACTTATATTAGTATTGGAGAGCTGAGAATCCTTGTGCAAACTTGGGTCTTCCATAGCCTCAAGTCGCCTCTGCGGAGTTCTCACTTCCCCCTTAACCTACAGTACTTATATTAGTATCGGGGAGCTGAGAATCCTTGTGCAAACTTGGGTCTTCCATAGCCTCAAGTCGCCTCTCAACTTCCCCCTTAATTTACGGTACATAATATGTATGTACAGGCCCTGGACATAATGTGTCCTGTGGGGCCAATGGGCGAGACGTCAGGTCTGCACCCACTTCACCACTACCCTGTCTCTGAACTGTCTCAGAGATTACGGGCGTGGTTACAAATGGCACAGGAAGGGCATGTCCCTGATCAGTGGTGATACTTTGGCACACACTGCAGGAACGGACAAAACTATCTATGTCTCGTCCCATCCCTGGCCAGAAAAAGTCAGCTCGGATACGGCCCTGGGTCTTCCTTTTGCCCATGTGACCTCCTGAGGCTGAACAATGACCCCTTTGTAACACTGCTTGGCGGTACTTGGCGGGAACGACAAACTGCAGTCGAACCTCGCCCTCGGGTGTTCGTGACTCACGGTAGAGCCGTCCTTGTTTGCGAAGGAACTTGGCTCGACCTCCCCGTGAATACTTAATCACTCGACCCTTTTGTTTGTTCCGCACGGCAGCAAGTGTCGGGTCAGAATGTTGTTCTTGTACAACAAGTTGACTACACATCAGATCTTGCGGCAATTCAATGATCACTGGGGTGACACAATCTGGAGCCTCAGCCATGGCTCGTGTTACCGCAGCAGCCGAAGTCTGAGTAGCGCTATCATTGGAGCAACTATCCTTGGCTTCTTGAATATTGCCTACTATAAGGTCAAATAGAGGCTTTGGCATGATAACTGCGAGTGTCGTACCAGTATAAAATGGAGATGCCACCTGGATACATGCCTCAGGGAACAATCTCACTGATCCATCAATAAGGTTTGCATGGATCTGTCGACCTGTATACTGCTCAGGCCGAACTAAACTCTGCTTGACAGAGCAACCTGAGGAACCATTGTCTCTCAGGACCTTCACAGGAATGCCTCCCACAAACCCTGGCCGGACAAGGAAGGTACTGTCACCTGTGGGAGGGCCTGTGGAGGAAGCAGCTAGCCACTCATGAGGCTGCTGAATTGATGCAGCAAACATTGTGCCTTGAGGGTTACATTGGGAAGATGGAACATTGGCCATCTGTGGAGGGGGGTTCACTGTCACTGTGGGACTAGTGAACTGTGGGGAAGTACCCACACTGGTAGGGACGTGACCACCGTGCTGCTGCTGAGGAATGAAGGCTGCATTCACTTCCTGCCTCTTTTGAGCTGGTGGCGAAAAAGTTTGTCCCGACGGTCGGTTGCGTGGCTGATACTGCTGCTGATTAGGGTACCTGTTGTACCTCTTCCACTCAGGTTTCTGAGTGTTTTGCCCCTGGTCCTTCCACTGCGGTTTTGGACCTTGGCCATTATTCTGAGAATGGCCTTGTTGCTGGGGTTCAGTCTGAGATGGCTTCCCAGACTTGGCAATATCTTTTCTGCTCCAGGTGTTTTGCTTACGAGTTTGATACCCGTATGCAGTAAAGAATGCGTCAGCCTTCTCTGCCATTTGGCTGGCATCTTTCACCTGGCAGATCTTAAGCTGTGCTATGAGCTCAGCAGGCCACGACCTCTCTAGCTGTGTACGCAGCATAAGGTCAGTTATCCCCTCACGCGTGGAAGGAGTTTCATCTTTCTCCATCCACTCATTTAAGTAAGCTGTGAGACGATCAAGGAACTGAACAGCTGTCTCCTTGTCTTGGAGACGAGCTCACATGAACTGAACTTTGGCGTCGTCTACTGTGAGACCATACGCCTTAATGAGTGCAGCTTTCATCATCTCATATGTGAGATTGTCTCCACGAATTCTGTGGAGAATATCGAGGGCAGGGCCCTCAAATAAACTAAGAAATTGGATCCGCTTAGCTGCCTCATCCAGTTGATACATGTCTGCCATGTCCTCAAAACGAGCTATGTACGGCTCGATTCGCTCGCTTTCCTTGTATGAAGGAAGCTTGATGCGTGGGGTCGCCAGGACATGTGCAGGGAGAACGCTCGTGGAGCTTGGACCAACTGCACCAGATGTATCTGAAGCCAAGGAATCTCGCTTGAGCTTCAGCACTTCAAGTTCATGTTTTTCGCGTGCTTCTCGCTCGGCACGTTCGTGTTCTCGTTCTCTCTCTCGTTCCTCACGCTGTTCTCGCTCGTATTCCCATTGTTCCCGCTCTTTTTCTAACTCGAGCTCGCGTTGTTTCTGCTCGTGTTCGCGCTCCTTTTCGCGTTCCTCACGCTGTTCTCGCTCGTATTCGCGCTGAATCCTACGCTCTTCACGAGCATCTTTCTCACGTTCTTGCTCGTAATTGAACCGTGAGAGAACGTAACTCTGTATTTTCTCTGGGTCTGTGAGACCCATATCTTTGGCTTCCTGTACAAATACAGCAGTAGCCATGGCGCTAATTTATTAAGCAACCCGAAATTGAGTACTGACTGCTTAGCGACGAATACTAATAAACACAAGTAAAGAATACAGACACAAGCTAGTGGTGACCAGTCTTATCTAGTTAACTGGCAAAGATTAAAGCAAAAATGCGAATAACTAAGATCTCTCAATAGTTAACACAATGGGTACGGCGGCTACCCAGGAGCGAATAAAATCGTCTGGCGTTACCAAGAATAAACTAGAGTTAAGTACTGTATTGATTAATAAAGCAAAAATTCACTTGCTACATCAACGGTAACCACCAGTAAGCTTGTGCCTATAAACTTTAATGATAAATACCTAAATATGAATGAGTGAGCACTATCTCGTGAATAGCTTTAGAGCTAGGAGTTAATATCCTGGAATGAGGTCGCCAATTGTCACGGGTTTTTTATAATATCACTGTGTTTTTAAAATAAATGCTTAAATATTATTTAATTGATAATAATATTCAATAATATTGAAGAGCAAGGACAATGATTGTCTTGCTACATCAAGCAACGATTACTTTACGCTGACTTGCTACGATTCTCTAAGAACGAGAATTTATAAACTTTCTCAACAGTACAGAGCAGAGACTAATTACTCACAAATGCTGAATTAGTACTGTTAGCCTCTGGAGAAAGTTACTTCACCCCTGACAATAAATAACTAATACTAACATCAGGTTCTTGCTGGTGCTTAACCCCTAGGTGGCACAACGGATTTTAAGTTAATACAACAAGACTGGTCTAAGTACCAGTTATGAAAGCAAACGTTTATGCAAGCTTGGAGCTATATGGAAAATAAGCTTAATTTGGAGAAATGAAACAAGATTTTACTTTACATTGAGCTCAAGAAAAGGAACTGTTAAATTTATTGATTACAAAAATAAATTTAATGTTACAATTCAAATCAAATTAATGAGACGCACTCACTCACTCTCACAAAAGCTAAATACTTACGCCTAGGAAAAACACCTTAACTAAACTCTTAAGACTACAAAATACACAAAGGAAATACCAGTCGATGAATGCTATGTATCACCCGGGGGGTGGGAGTTTGGATTAACTGTACTAGTGGAGTTTGGGTGCTAGCTGACCACTCATCACTTCTTGAGCACAGGACCTCTCTCCGTCAAAGCAACAACTAGACTGCCTTCAAATAATGTATAGGCAGGACGCACAAGCCACTGGAAGAAGGCGTGGCTAACGATTGAGGGAAGCAGAGGCGAACAATAAAGAACAATAGTATCGCTCAGTACAGCACTTAGTGAAGTGCATTAAATCGGTCACTTGAAAACAGTGACGAATGTTTTGGAAAGTATACCCCGAAATGGAGGGAGAAACGGTTAGCTGAGCGATACACAGTGAGTTTTCCACTAATAGTTCGTGGCTTCTCACAAAAGGGAAATGTCGCGAATTGATTCGTGACAACTAGTGAAGAAACATACAGATCAGAGGGAATAAAGGGAAGGATGAAACCAAGGAAAAGTGGAAGGATGATGTGAAAATGATTTTGAATCAGAGCTTTGAAGCATTCTGGAGGGTGAGATGTGTATTGAACAAAACTAGATGGTTCAGTGAGACAGCTGGGAAGAGCTGCAAAATAGTGCTTCCTGGTAATGGATTATTTGAAACTGCTTTGTACTGAATTATCGCATACGACAGATGAGAGACTGAATGAATGACTGGATTTGCTCTCCTGTGTCCGAGCGGCAACCCACTTAAATGAGCAGTAACGGGCATGGTTATGAAATATATATATATATATATATATATATATATATATATATATATATATATATTGTTACATAGCCTATGATTTCATCATCCTTTGTGTAATTCTAACGTACAGTATGCTGCATGTTTGATCACGAGCGTGTTCTACCTCACTCCCCCCCTCCTCCCTTATAGTAGAGTAAGTCGTTCTTTCTGTTGTTCAGAGCAGGAGTGTCAACTCTTTGTCCCCTCTGGCTTCATTTGCACGTCCTTCTTACAAGTTGTATCAAGCTCTGCTGGCCCCTATATAATGAGCTCAGTCTCTGCATTAATTGCCACTTAGCTCTACTCCTCATTTTGCTCACATCTCTGTCCTCCCCTGTACAGTTGTTATTATTGTGAGTGCTCAGGAAGTCTCCAGCCATCTAGCAGCTGTGTAATTTGAGTATAAGTGCTATTACATTTTTTCCTTGTACTGTATAGCATGAGGTGTTGATTCGTAGGTCTAGTGAGGTTTTTGTGATTCATGTGTTTTTATGTCAGTCATTTTTGATAATATTTTGTATCTGTAATAATATATCTTGCATTCACTGAGTATTATCCGGTTTTCTCATTTTATCAGGGCTGACTTAGATGAATTTACTCTTGCTAATTTCGTGTTAATAGAGGCTATTGCAGTTAACCATATATTTAACATGTTTTTTGCCATTACATTATCCTTATGAGTCCTGAATGTTTTGTTGTTAGTTTGAGCATTAAACTTTAACTTGTAATTTTACCGAACTCTTTTGTTTTGAACCTGGAACTTTACGGGACAGTAGTGATTTTTAGTATTCTCACTTCAAGTGTACATTATCTTTCTCTGTTCCGTAACAATATATATATATATATATATATATATATATAATCATCATCATCATTATCAGCCTTTTGAGTATCCACTGCAGGAACGGCCTATCCCCACCGAAGTCGGGACGATACAGCCAATGTATCTCTCCCACGTGGCTTAGGCTGTCTGGTAAGACTGTATGTAGGGTGAGAAGTGCTTGTAAGTGTAATTGTAGTGTTGGAGTGGCTTTGGGATGTGTGTGTTGTCTGTGAACCAAGTGTAATCGGCCCGCGCAAGCCGACTGGGTACAAGCATACTTTATAGTAAGCGACACTGGTTCAACCAGAGCACTCCTTGTGTCCGCCAATGCAGTACCTGGCTGGGTGAACACTCCCATGTCGGGGCACGAACCCTCGTTCACCCGTGTACGAAACGCACGCTCTACCACTGTACCACTCCATATATATATACTGACCAGGGAAGCTACAGTATTGTAAATACCTAAAACAAAAGCTGCACGAATCCCATCATCACTGGTCAGTGGGTCACATTTTCGCTACGGTACATCCTGCTGTGGCTTTGCCTTATGCTGGTATTAACAGTATTCCCGGAACTACACCTACCGCATTGTACGCTCAGATTTACGCCCATTGTTACGCTTAAGCTTATAATCAGTCATTCAGTCAGCGTCAGTCTCTGTCATAGAGGCGTTTGTCTCAGTATAATGTGTATGTATTGTGACCCAAATGCGCTGAACACAGGTGCAGCAGTACAGTGACCGGGACGATCACGCCACCACTGTGTTATTCACCCAGCAGGATGACCAAGGACACGCCAGCACCATGATGATGTCATAACCCAGGACGATTGCCACCTCACCTAGCTTGATTATTCGTTTATAGGATGAACAAGTACGCGGCAGGGCCAGAGTAATATCACATCCCAGGATGATGAGCGCCTCCCAAATCCAAAGCCGAGGGGACGTAATGCCACACACGCATGCGCACACACACTGGCCTGATTTTTCGCACTTGCCGTTGTATATTCCTGGCTTAGCCTCTAAACTGGCACGGGGTAATATAATTCACACATGCGCGGAATATACTTATCGCAGGCTTAGCTGAGATATACGGGAAAAAGTGATATATTAAGCATCATTTATGGGGTCGTCTGTTTGGCGCGCTTTTTCTTATTTTTCCCCCGCGTAAATTTGCCGCCACGCGATGTAAACAAACTCTGCCAAGTCATGCGATGTTGCCTTCTCCAGGCGGCCATTTTGGAGGGGGGTTGTGGGTAGGGGGAGGTTCGTATTCTCGTAGGTTGAGAAAGCACGTCAGCACCGATTCCTTACCGATTTATCTTGTATATTGCAGTTCATTATTATTTTCCCGTATGTTATTTTAATCTTTTACGTCAACCAGCTAGTAGTAATAGTGGTGGTGGTGGTGGTGGCAGTAGTAGTAGTAGTAGTAGTAGTGGTAGTGGTGGTGGTGGTGGTGGTAGTAGTCGTAAGTGTAGTAAGTTGCAACCCCATGCTAATGTGAACGTGAACCTAATGGACAGCAAACCAAAGCCGCTGCTCTTCAGCAGTCCACCATCCTCCTGGTGGGGGATGAGGATAGGACTGAGGGTCTTTTGTATAACAGACAGCTCCATTAACTGGTTCCATTGGTGCCACCACTAGAAGGCGTCACTCCTCAGCACGTATATCGACTTTCTAAAAACGACACAAGAATACATTACCGCATTAGACGGAGCGCTGTTTCTGTTGTTCAACCCCAGTCTGTGTAGCCGAAGACTCATCAACCGCAAGGAAGCAACGTACCATTAACCGATGTCTCCTTGCGGTCGACAGCGAGGCGAGGGGAACAGTGGGGAGGGTTGGTTCCTAGATGGATGCCATATTTGCGTTCTCCATCTAGTTAACAAGGGCTCCGTAGTAGGCTCCACTCCACCCCATTTATTGATTATGATTACCACCCAGCTTTGTAAACTGTTTCCTGGATTATGGGAGACCATCAGGCTTGTCACTTAGTGTAGAGTCACTTAAATGGCAAAGTAATGAAAAAGTGACAGGAAGGAGAGGGAGAGGTAGGAAGAGAGGAGGGCAAACAAATAATAAAATTATAAAGGTGAATGAAGGAGTAGGAAGCATTACATCAAGTGAGTGGATGATTAGCGCACCACCAACCACCGCCACGTATTAGATGTAGAAATAAGTAACGAAGAGGCGCCAGAAAGTCTCCTAAGCCAAGTAGAATACGACCTAAGGCGGATCCGTACCACCTTCCCATTACTGATTGATTCTGTATAGGGCATGTAATTATTTTCCCGTATGTTATTGATCCAAAACATGTCGAGATTACAACTATATAAATAACAGACAGAAAGAATGTTCAGGTGTAATATGCAAAATAAATCGCTAAAGAATAGGTGTTGAGTAAGCCTCCTGAGCTGACGAGAATACGGGCCGGAGATGGAGGTGACACTCATTCCATTACCAAGGAATGAAAAACAAACATATAAATAAGGGAAAAAGAGAGGGGAGGGGAAAATGGGAGAGGGGATAAACAGACGAGAGAATGGAAGGGGAGATGGGAGAAGAGGGAGGGGGGGGGGAATGGGAGGAATAAATAGATATGCATGATAATAATGGGCGTAGATGGGAGGGGGCAAAATAGGAGAGGAGGGAAATAAATGGATATGAGAAAGAAATAGGGGGTGGGTGGACGGTAGGGTAGATGGAGGGGGGGCAAAATAGGAGAGGGGGGAGTAGATATGCAAGAAAAATGGGAGTGGTGAACGGTAGGGTAGATGGGGGAGGGGGAGATGACCAATTTTCTCAAGGATTAATTATAACGATGAGGTAGAGGACAATATTGATAAAGAAAATGGCGCGGTAATAAGCACCTTGAGACACGAGAAGGTGGGATTAGATGTGGCAGTACCGTGAGACCGTCCCCCCTCCCCTCTCCCCTACCTACTCTCCCCTCTCCTTTCTCTCCCCTCTCCTTTCTCTCCCCTCTCCTTTCTCCCTTCTCCTTTCTCTCTCCTCTCCCTTCCTCTCTCTCCATTCTTCCACACTATCGTCCTTTCCCTGCTTTCCTTCCTCTCCCTGCTTTCCTTCCTCTCCCCCCTCCTTCCCCTCCTCATCTCCGTCCTCTCCTCCCTCTCTCTACCCTTCTTTCCCCTTCTTTTCTATCTCCTTGTTTCCTCCCTTTCCTCTTCACCTACTCCTCTTCTTCTCCCCGCTCCTTCTTTCTCCTCCTCCCCTTTTCCTTTCTTCTCTCTCCTGCTTACTTCCTTTCACCCTCTTCCTTCTTGTTTCTTCGCCACCCCATCCCTCCTTAATTTCCCTTCCCTTACCTTCCTCTTCCCTTTACATTCCATCCTTTTTCCCTTTCCTCCTCCTCCATTTACGATTCCTTCCCTATTTTCCCTGTCAATTTCATACCGTCTATCCATTTTTCCTTGTTACCTTTTCCATCCCATTGCTTTTCCCTTCATTCACTTCTCCCCCTCTCTCTCCCTCTTCCCTTCCATCACCCTGTCTACCTCCTACACGTCATCCTTCCATTCCGTTCCCTCGTATTTATCCTATTTTCATTTCCTCAAGTTTTTTTCTTTCTTCGTTTTATTCTCATTTCATTTACCTTTACTGTTCTAATTTTCTCTCATTTACTTCCTCATATATTAGAGCTTTTCTCTTGGATTACAATATTTTTGTTATTTTCCCTCTGTCATTACTATTTCTCTCTCTCTCTCTCTCTCTCTCTCTTTTAATAAACACACAAAATGGCTGCCTGTAGGAGGGGATGTGCAATATGAGAATAATAAAATGAAAAACGCAAGAGAGCAACAAACAATGAGAAGACAGAGGAAATTGAAGGAGAGAGAGAACAGGAAAGTTAAAAGAAAATTAATGTCTGAAAAATAATAAGGACGAGAGAGAGAGAGAGAGAGAGAGAGAGAGAGAGAGAGAGAGAGAGAGAGAGAGAGAGCGTAAAATAAAGCCACGTCTCACGGAACAGAAGAGGAACGAAGAAAGAAGAATTTTGGAATCGAAAAAAGAACACGTAGATCTGAAGGTAATAATAAAAATAATTAACTAAGATAATAGGGAGGAAAGCTGGGATGATAATATAATACAGTTGCGTGAATTACAGTAAGAAAAATGGGGTAGGTAGGATACAGCAGTGGGGAGAAATATCATGACTACAAAAAATACGAGAATACAGTAAGTGGGAAGGTAAAATGAAATACAGTAGGGCTTAATGCGGTAAGAACCAATAAAAGTGCAAAAATACAGAAAACAAGGGTATATAAAGCAGGGTTGAATGTGGTAAAGCCTCCCTCCCTCCAAGAAAACAGCTGTAATGAGAGCGTCTGAGAATAGTAGGAGCGGTGGATATAATATCTCCTTCTTGCACCATTTATTATTTTTTATCCTTTGTTTTTATTCCCCATCCCGCCTGACGATTTTTTGAGCTGGAGAGAGAGAGAGAGAGAGAGAGAGAGAGAGGTTAGTTGCTTGATTCCGATGACTTTTTTTTTTTTTCCAGATGATTTTTTTTTTTTTACTTTGAAGAAATCATTTGTAGTGACTGGGTTGGAAACGACCTCCATTAAACCTTGCAAAGAATATGTCAGACGCAGGGTGAAGACTCAGGGTAAAGACTCAGGGTAAAGACTCGGGATAAAGACACAGGGTAAAAAACTCAGGATAAAGACTCAGGGTAAAGACTCAGGGTAAAGACACAGGGTAAAAAACTCAGGGTAAAGACTGAGGATGAAGACTTAGGGGAAAGACTCAGGGTAAAGACCTTCAACACGATTAGATCTTTGTAATTCTTTCTGCCTGCGAACGATTGTATTCACCTTTAAAAGAGATTTCCAAACGAGAAATTAGTTACAGCTCTCGTTCAGTTCTTCACGACGCAGGGGCTTACTTAAACTGCATAAAATTATACTCTCGAGATTATAGCGCAAAAAGACGGTATTATTTTTAAGGGACTGACTGCTTCATTACGGCGGTGTATAATAAAGTGCATAAAATCGTCTGGCAGCAACAAGAGTATTACGAAAGTCTTGTCATTCTGTACCCTTTTTAATCTAACTTGGCCTAAAATTGCCATCTCTTCATCAGCGCTAAGTTCTAGCAAGAGGTTAGCACTGGAATATAATGCTAGTCATGAAGAAGTGTGATGGAAAGAATACAGCCATAGCATTGTCTTATTCTGTCATTAAGCTACGTGAAATAAGTTCCAGCAGGACAAAAATATGGATCAATTTAAAGTAAAAAGGACTATAGTGAGGGATTAACTTCGTCAGTCATTGGTGTGTTTTACTAATCCATTTTTATTACATCTAAAGATTTAATTAACTTTGGGTAGACCTCTTGTACATCAGGGGTAAAAGAAAGTCCATATTTCACCTCTGTAGCTCTGAATATCTCTCTAAATCTGTATAAAAAGGGGTAAAAGTAGAGCTGTGTCTATTCTCTCTGGTTTAGAAATTCTCTCCTAAACTGAATGTTGTTGCCTAGAAATTGAAAGAAAATAATTAACAAAACGCCATCTTATTGACTTTTTTCACGGGAGGGAGGACTCATAAATTGAATAACATCGTATAGCAGTAACAAGACAAAGAAAAAAGAAGAAAAAAATGGGTATAATGGTGGTGTAGGGGATAAATTGTGCATATGACCCAGCCAGAGGTGCACTGTGCCTTGCAACTGCACAGGTTGTAATGAGACACAGAAAACTCAGTATGTTCTCTGCCACCTGCCCTCCTCCCCCTGCCCTTCTGTGCTGGTGTTGAGGTGCAAATGGTTCCATCTGGCGGTGATGAGACACAAATGTATGGTTTTCATTGTGTCCTCTCATTACAACAGTGTCCATAGTGTTGTGTCTTATGCTGGCCAAATTACTTTTACTGACATAAGCTTCATATATATAAATAAATAAACACACACACACACACACACACACACACACACACACACACACACACACACACACACACACACACACACAGTCTAAATATTATAGTGTTATGAAAAAGTAGATCGATGAAAATATACTTTGTCTTCATCTAGGCCTCTTATTGAAGCCTACGAAACCCCCACTGAGCTGGAAGGGCTATCTAAAGAAGGAATTGTCGAGATTAATTCACCGTATCAGAGGCAGGAAATATTTATGAAGCCATATTTAGAGTTTTTGTAACAGCACCAATCCAGCTTCGACACCATATTTCACTTTTAAAACTTCATACATCACCCTCATCCCAGTTTGCTCCATATAAGCAGGAGTGTAGGGCCCCGGGGCTAGGTCAGTCAGCCCCGACACATAAGGCAAAGAAGACCAGTCTCACTTGCTCCTGAGTGGCATTACGTGAGCAAGAAACCCCGCCCACCCCTCGTATGGAACCCTTACGTAATACTCTTCATACACAAAAACACGTACTGGTAGCAAACAGTGGCGTCAAGGGGAAGAAGCAGTGAAAGTTTTAAACATAGAGTTGCGGTCAGTAATTTTTCTACCTCGTCTCAGGATTGTCATACTGTAATGGGATCGTGCCACGCCAACCTGTATTATTCAGGCGAGTTGGGAAGGTTATAATGTCGTTTAAGTGTTTCGAAACCCCAGATAAATAAAAGAACCATACTGACTACAACTGTACATTCATAGCCTACCGAGTAGTGTCATCCCTTTATCCCAGTCTCTCCCTTTTAATCCTTCCTCTACCTCATTTTCTCTTCCACATTTAATCCTTCCTCAGCCCCATTCTCTCTCCCTACTCATCCTTCACTAACTCCTTCAATACTTGGAGCTCCCCTAAGATGAATAGTTACAGGGTGGTCGCATAGTGATAAGGACGTTGTCGTACTGAATGGGTTAAGTGTGGAAAGTCGGCCCAAATATAAAACGCTTCTTCGTTCAGCTTGACTTGGCCCTGATTTTAGTCCTTGTGCTTCTTCTTTGACGTACCCCAGTAGCGGAATAGGAAAATGCAGCGGCTATACGTCCTATCTGTAGCACTTCATCTTGACTGGTATCGTATACGGTCTTAATCTCCTGTTACAGTGAAGGGATGAGGCAATGGCACACCTAATGTCTGACTTGGCTCGTATCTCTGACTGGGGTAAAAATAATCCTGTTGTTTTTAATGCATCAAAGACTCAGTTCTTGCACCTATCAACCCAACAAAATCTTCCACGGGAAAACCCATTAATGTTTAATAATATCCAGCTCAATCCTGCATCATCTTTGAACATGCTTGGGGTTTCATTCACTCGGGACTTATCTTGGAAAGATCGTATTACATCCCTTGTAGAATCTGCTTCCAAGAGATTGGGTGTGCTAAGCCGACTCAGTACCTTCTTTACCCCTGCACAGTTGTTGACTTTATACACGGGTTTTATTCGCCCCTGAATGGAGTACAACTCATGTGGGGAGGCTCCCCATATACAGCTCTTCCCGATAGGGTGGAGTCAAAGACTTTTCGTCTCATTAACTCTCCTTCTCTTACTGACTCCCTTCAACCTCTGTCTCATCGCCGCACTGTTGCATCTTTATCTCTCTTCTGTCGCTACTTCCATGGTCACTGCTTCTCAGAACTGTCTGCTTGCATCCCTCCACCTCTACGACGATTGCGTAGCACCCTTCTGGCAACAAACTCTCATCCATTTTCTGTCCAGCTCTCTAATGCAAGGGTTAACCGTTACTTCCAGTCCTTCATTTATGCAACAGGTCAGCTCTGGAACTGTCTCCCTCTGTCTGTATTTCCTGCTAATTATGAGCTCCAGTCTTTCAAACGTAGTGTGTCCAGGCATCTCGAAATGAATGGATCTTGAATTTGGCTCTCTTTTGTATCTTTTTGTTTTTCTCTTGGAAGGAACGGTTTGTGGGCTCCTTTGCCTTTGGTTCCTTCTTTCTTGCATAAAAAAGAAAACATTCAAGGCGGAGAGAGAGCAATTTTCGACTAGGTTAAAGTTTAAGGAATATTAAGCAGAAGTAAAACGTCCAGCGGCTGCGCTCTTGTTGGCTCAGGAAGGTTTCGAGTACATCAGTCTGTCTTACCGATTTATTTTGCCTACTGTTCGCTACTATTGCCACGCATATTTGTGTGTGTGTGTGTGTGTGTGTGAGAGAGAGAGAGAGAGAGAGAGATTCTAGCCAAAACGTGGAAGACAATATTTTCGTTTGCGATATCCGAAAATTTCGCGCCGTCTTGTCACGCGCGACTGCCAAAATTTTTGGTTGGCATTTTTCTGACACTCCCTGGATTTACTCCTACTTAATGGAAAAAAAAAGTTTATATCTATTACCATTCTCGTGAAAGAAACAAACAAGCACACAGACAGACACAATACACAGCTTGACTATACTTATGTATATATATGAAATGTCCGAAGTCCTTCGTTAGCAGATTCTTCCTATTAATAATACAATTATCCTAAATCAAACAGAACGCTAATTCCTTTCCGCCTTGCAGCTCCTCGCCCAGCCCGACCTAATACCTTTCATGCCACATTTTTCCTCTCCACCCTCCTCTGAATGGCCCGCACACACGATCATTATTGAATAAGTAATGAGATCCAGCGGCGGAGGAAGACTACATCCCCTTTAGAAAGAGAATTGTATATGATAACTTCAAAGCCCTCCACCCACCCACTCTCTTTCCGAGCATCCTTGTCCGGTTACTTGATGCAGTCTTGGAAAATTGTTAGAGATCCCGTCCTTTGATATGCCTTTAAGAAACCTGTTATTTGCGACGTCGGGATAAAGGCGTATTCCCTTTGGGCTTTGGGTCGCTGCTCTATTTGTTCTGTTTGAATAGACCGACCATCTGACCCGGGATGGACATGGAGAGCAATCCACTGCCAGGACGGTTCTGTATTTTGTCCCTGCTACTGTCAGAAGATATTATTTTTCAACTCATTTTTTTTATACATTTGTGTCTGACCCCGGGCCGTGAGGTTCAGCACTGTTCATACTTCCACATACCTTCATATGTGAACGCAAGCGATTATACCCAACGTGCATTGTCAAATAAATTATTATTATTATAATTTTTTTTTAGGACTGGTTTGATGGTATTAGCCGGGCTAACTAGTATCTTTTCTAACAGCAGACCACTTCCATTACAACTTCCCTAATACAACCAAATTTTAAGATATGGAGTCTTCAAGAGAACTGCATAAATGTGTTAGTGCCCACATTAACGTATTAGTGTGAGATACTGGTATGGTATTGTATAAGCTCACTCCTTTGCTGCTCTCTCGAAGGCGCATGCCTTGCTTGTGCCGTGGCCGCCGTTTCAGGAGCCCAAAGATGGCTAAATCATCTCCTCAGAGGATATCAATCTGGACCAGACTCGAATCGTTAGGACTGGACCCCAGTGGTTGCAATGTGCGGATTATATATATATATATATATATATATATATATATATATATATATATATATTATAGGTTTGGTGTTATATTAAATTCATACAGACATACATTCATTCTAACACCGTCAGTGGTACAGGTGATGTGTGAAAATTCATGAGTAAGACCAGTAAGAACTGAACTGCTGAAGAATGCGTTTGGGATGCATACAGTGGATAGGATAAGAAACACTGTGGTTTGCAAAAAGTTGTGGGGTAATGAAGTGTATTGACAATTGGGTATGTACCCATTTATGTTTAGATGGTATGATTAATTGACAGTAATGGTTAATGATAGGGTGATTGGGTGTATGTGTGAGAGTTTGAAAGTGGTCAGAGGCGAGGTAGGACAAAAAGAATGTGGATGGGTATGATAAATGGGGACTGTAAGAAAATGAGGTATGGGGGATGAGGGCTAGAGAATTGACAGGGGACTGAGTTGGTTGGATGTCTTACTTATTTCTGGATGTGTACATGGCAAGTGTCTGGCACCCCTATTTCAAGTCAGTAGTCGACGGATTGACTTACTGGGACGTGTATGTGAATTTCATCTATAAAGATCACACACACACACACACACACACACACACACACACACACACACACACACACACACACACACACACACACACACACACACACACACACGTTCTCTCTCTCTCTCTCTCTCTCTCTATGTATGTATGTATGTTTGTAAATTTATGTATGTAATTCTGTCCGATAAGGAGAGTATGTTTTCACCTCTGTATTTGTTTGTTTGTAAGTAGGATTACTAAAAAACTATAGCGATATTTGGACCAAATTTGGTGGGTAGATTGCCCATATCCCAGGGAACAAATGGTTAAATTTTTCGGACCTGTTCGGATAGTACTGTATTATAAGTTATGGATCCGGAAAACACTTTTTGTGAAACCCTAATCAGTGATGAGAAAATCTAACCAGTTATGAAGAGTGGTTTGGATATTACATTTCCCTTGTCGGAGAGATGCGCTGTACTGAGTGTCCCCCTAGTTTATGCAGTGTAGTATGTATGTATGTATGTGTGTGTGTTTGTCTATATGTATATATAATTTATTGTTTATCCATTCATCTACCCTTTCACTCTGTCATGTAGTTCGAAATTTTGTCGTAGGGTAGATGGTCCATTTCCTGAGGCACATATACCCAGTTCCAATCCTAAATACGTGCAAGGGCTGTCTCATTCAGGACTGGTGTGATGTTATTATGGGGGATTATTTTATGGTATGTTTGCGGGTCTTTACGTGGATCAGTAAGGTCTGTTTTGGCGAAATTAAAATCCACAAACCATTCCTTTCGCGATCCTGGAAAGATCTCGCAGTGTAATCATCTCGCCATATCTTCCCTCTGTCTATCATTGGCAGTATTGTTTAGCGTAGTAATTCGTACCTTAATTCACAAACTAACCCTAAAATCTCTTATCTATAGCCAGACGCCTTAATCCCGTGAGGGGTGGCCACAAACAAATGGCCTCCATGTCTCCCTGAACCCAAACCGAACCCTAAAATGAACCCTTAAAATGAACCCAAGTAAAATCTTCGAACGATGACTGTAGTGGAATATGTCCTTTACTTCCCGGGCTCCTACGAATCGCACCCAATTGAATAAACCCGACTGGCGTTTACTCTGCTCTTTTTTGAGGCGAAGATGCACTTGACAGGTTGGTGATGATTGGCTGAATGCAACACGTTCGAATAACATTTACTAACCCAAATTTTCCCCTCAAATATATGTTGTCAATAATGCTAACGAGTAAAAAGATTATGAAGTAAAGTTGCATTCAGCCAGTCATCACAAACCTGTCAAGTGCATCTTTCCTCGATAAAAAAAAAAAAGTGAGTATAGAATAATGGAATTACCCAGCCATAATAAAGCTAATGGTGCCAGTCTTAACACACAGGATCCTTCGTCTAATTCTCAGCTATATAGAGTCATGTGGCAGTAAGTGAAAGAAGCTTCTAGAGTTGTCCCGATGATAAGAGGGTCAGTGGTGCCAGTGAAAAAAATCAGGCTGCTGGGACTCAGATAAATGAAATCGTTGGTCAATAATAATAATAATAATAATAATATACTCTTTTCACTCTAACTTGGCCTAGAATAGTTATCTGCCTATCTTGAATGCTGAGTTGTAGCAGTCAATATACGCTGGAATATAATACTAATCACGAGGAAGTGCTATAGAAAGGCTAGAGAGCCGTAGTGCTGTCTTTCTATGCTACTAAGCTACGTGAAATAAGCAGCAAGAATCCGGGCCAAGTTAAGGTGAAAGGAGTATAGTATTGTCAGGCTCGTATGACTCACCCACAGCTAAATAAAACCGCCTAAGGTTAAATGGAATAAAATAATGAACTGTCCGGACCATGAAAGAGTTAATATTGCTCTCAGATTCTCTAAATAAGGGCTGTCAGGGAGCAATATAAATCGTAAATATCAGGGTATCAAATCAAACACTTTCCCTGCATCATACATCTGCAGTTGACAGTTTCCTTTGATTGCAGTTTTTTACCTGCAGTTCCACGAAGCAGCCAAGAAAGCATATAGATTTCTGGGACTCATTTACGAAGATTTTTTTTTTTTTATGATTATGTATAAAACAGTTGTATATCCCACTGAGGCTTGAGATTTTTTTTTTTTTTCCTTATATATTTTTTGCCATTTCCGGACGATATTCACTCAGCGCAGGCGAGACTTTTCGAACTATAGGGGTTGTACCCTTAATAAACGTCTTCAGTACCAGAGGCCTTTCTTAAGTCTCATCAAATCGTTAGGTAGAAAAAAGAATAAGCTGAAAGCAGCGTTACTTAGACTCAGGGGGTATCGTTAGACCTCACTTCCAATGTGCTGTGCAGTTCTGGTATCGTAATTTGACCTCTACTATATTCAGTACAATATTGCCCCTCCCCACCTGTTTTTTTTCACTCATGCGTATGCCAGACAGTTTTATTTAGTTTAAGCCTTTCAAACAGGTGGCGTATTTTTTTATTCATTTTATTTTCAGATGATTTTACTGAACTTAGAAAAAGCCCCTTGTATTGCAGGGGTGAATGAAGGCTGTGTGTGACTCCTCCAGGTCTTAAGTGTTCCAGGGTACCTAAAATCGTCTGAAGATAGCAAGACTTAAAATCTACGTCATTTAAGTGAAGGGGTTAAAGGGAGACCTCGTAGTAAAGGATTAAACCCCTTCAGTTCGAGGAAGCCTTTATTTTATTCTTACTACATCAGGACGATTTCTATAAACCTTGAGGAGGCTTTTCGACCTGGAGGGGTTAGCCTGAAGCCTTCATTTACCTCTTCACCACTATACTTTGTTCACTTTGATTAGGCGTAAAACCTCAGTGTCTCCAAAATGAATGCTAGGCTATAGGAGATTAACACTCGAATATGGTGCTAGTCACGAAAAAGTGCCAAGAAAAGGAAGTAGGATCATAGTATTGTCTTGTTTTGTCACTGGGCAACGGAAGATAGGCTATAAAAGGACGAAAATCTCTGCCAGGTTAAGATGTGTGAACTATAGATACTCTTCTTATGTCGGACAAAAGCGTCTAGTAGCAGCCTAATTAACCCCTTCAATCCAGTGACTATTTTTTTTATTTCATTCTTGCAATCTCCTAACGATTTTTTTTTTTTTTTTTTCAAGAAAGTTCTCTCACAGTGAAGGAGTTACTGAGGGATATATTTAAATCCTCCTGATGGAGAAGTCACACCAAAGTCGAAAACAGTGGACTGGAGGAAGCAATGATGAAATAATAACTACGCCATCGGTTTGAAAGATCTAAAACAATACAGATGTAAATGTAATTCTTAGATCCGGTGTATCTGGCCAAGCAGATCTGTCGTCCGCATATAAGCAACTGCTTCTGTGGTGCTCTCCTATACAGTATTGTACATACACCGGGTAGGGATCCGGCACTCCCTTGTTGTAGTCAGCACCTCTTCAGGGTCAGACCATGGGCCTTCCCACGGCTATACTAGGTGCAGGGAAATGTGGAGAGAATTTTGGTCCCGGGTGGGCACCGCAGCTGCTCCGCCCAGGGTGCACACTGCCACCACTTGACTCCTCGTCAGCGCCGTAGTAATGAACGATTTAATGAAGATTTTTAACCTTTTCACAACGGGACGTGTTTACCTTAAGTAACATCGTCTGGACACTAGAGGAAGACGTCATTCACTACGTAAGAATGTTATCGCACTACAGGAGTTAAACTTATAATAATTTCAAGCTGTACTCCTTGGATATGAATATGATTTGTTAGACTGTTGGCATGTCTGAGATCCAGCTGTCTAAGGCAATTATAATATGCTTTTGCTTTAGTCTCTTTCAGATGCAGCTCTTAAATATCTGAAATAATAACAAAAAAAAAGTTTTAGAATCGTAATACAGTAAATCAGAAGCGAGCGAATTCTTTTTATTTTTTTTATTATTATTTTCTAGTGATTAATACCCATTTTTTATTTTTCTGGTTCGGTAAATTATCCTTTAGTGTTCAGTCCCGCTGGGTAATGCTTTCTCCAATTTTCCTGAACGGCTGATTGCATACGGAATGGGAGGTTGGGGAGAGCCATCTATATGATTACTCGTTTGTGAAAATTCTCTAATTAAAGAATAAAACCTTTAATTAACCCGACGGAGGGCGCGCACGCACGCGCACACACACACACACACACACACACACACACACACACACACACACACACACACACACACACACACACACACACACACACACACACACACACACACACACACACAGTTTCTCTCTCTCTCTCTCTCTCTCTCTCTCTCTCTCTCTCTCAGCCGCATATTAAAAATCCCGTCTCCCTTGAACCTCCAAGAACATCAAATTCAGACAAACAGTTATCTATGCGGTGAAAAACATGGGTTAAGAGAGAGAGAGAGAGAGAGAGAGAGAGAGAGAGAGAGTGATAGGGGAAGGGGTAAGGAGAGAAAGCAGGAAGAGGAAGACGTAAGAGGATGAGAGACTGGAGAGAGAGAGAGAGAGAGAGAGGGTGAGGAAAGAAAGTGATAGGGAAGGCGGTAAGGAGAGAAACGAGGAAGAGGGAAATTGACGTAAGAGGGGGATGAAGAGAATGGAGAGAGAGACAGACAGACAGACTGAGACAGACAGACAGACAGACACACAGACAGGTAGATTGACAAGGGATGTGGAGAGGGGTCAGGGAGGAGAGAGAGAGAAGAAAGGTGAGGTGAGTGAAGTGGGAAGTAGGGAGGCGATAAAAGGGAGGGAATGAGGTGAGGGAAGAGAGAGGAGGAAGCGGAGAGCGGAGAGAGTGTACAGGTAGGAGAACAAGGGAAGGGTGGAGGAGAGAGAAGAGAGGGAGACAGATGAGTTACAAAGGATCACAAAGGATAACAAACAGCAACAAACCTATTGGTCCTTTCGAGGCTATTTGTTACAGTATATGTTATAACTAACGTAACTCTACCTGACAAAGACGAAGGTAGGAAAGTAGGAAGGCTCCCCCCCACCCACCAAACCCTCCAGCCGAAGGCAGCAGGAAATAGTGAGAAGGAGCACCATGCAGCATAGAAATCTGTCATGGAAATTTCATAGGAAACGATGAAAGGAAACCATGTTTTATAGACTGCCAGTATTTTAACTTGCAAGGGAAACACATCTAGTCAACTTAAAGAACATGTCGTTGTTGTTGTATGTTTAGTGGTACACCTTCCATGTTATCAACTGCAAGAAATTTTAGTTAAATGTATTCTTCATGCGTGAACATACTGTGGGTTAGAAGACAAAATACTTATCCAGGTGGTTTTCAGATGTTAATACTGCATCACAGTTAACTACATAAGGGGGCAACCCAGTGGAATAAGTGCTTAGCCTCTTATGAGTATAAACACTTGCCAACGATTTTGTCCATTGCTTCTAATATAATTCGATCGATGTACTTTGAAGTACTTTTCATTAGCCAAATTTCATGTTCTTTAAAGATTTTGTATAAGTAAATTAACCACCCCCCTCGTAGTCTGTGCTTATAGTAAACGGATTCATCTCTGCTAATCGTTCTTCATATTTTTCAGTCGGTATCATTTTGTCACCCTAGCTGTACTCTCAAGTTTTTTCTTTTTCTTTTTTTTGTTTACGATACGATGACCAGAACTGGACGCACTACTCAAAGTGCGGGCGTACTAAGGAATTATAGGAAGTGGGGACGATATTTTCGGATTTATATTTGAATGGTCTACCTATGAATTAAAACAATTGACATTTTTAACAGCCTCTGTACTCTATTTCCCTGGTTTCATATATTTTTTTTTAATTCCCAAGATTTTTTTTCATGGTTTCCACTATGAAGTTGAACGTTATACGTTTTTAATGCCAGTGTTTAGCACCACATTTGTTAATGTTAAAATCTATTTGCCACGTTTGGGCCCTATTAAACAGATGATTAAGATCTCTCAGAATTGCCTGCCTCTGCAATGCTGTCTGATTTTATACCAGTTTAGGATCGTCGGTGAATTTAGAAATAATGCAAAATAATCTGTTGTCACTATCATTTATGTATATTTAAAAAAAAATGAAAGAAAAGGGGGAGGGGAGAGAGGGAAGGCATTTGAGGTGAGAAGTGAGAGGGGAGGAGAGAGGGACTGGGGAGTGGAGGGGAGGGGAAGAGGGAGGGAGGGGAGGTCAGAGAGAAGGGAGGGAGGTGAGGTCAGAGAGAAGGGAGAGAGGGGGGGTGATGGATATTATGTGTGGTGGAGTTAATTCACTTGTCACTCGGTAATGAAGCTGTTCCCTGCCTGCTCGCCCGTACGATGGACGGATGAGAGAGAGAGAGAGAGAGAGAGAATGTGTGTGTGTGGGGGGGAGGGGGCAATATTTCTTCTACACCGTCTCCATACTTGAAACAGCGAGATATTGCTAAAATACATACATAAAACGGGGGTGAAATATCGCATCAGTAACTTCAAAAACGAAAAAAAAGTAAACATTGGTATCATGTGTACGTCTGTATGTATGGTATGTATGTGTCAGTGAATGAGGAATGAATTTTTCTGTGTATATAATGTACGTATGTATGTGTATGTATGTTTGTGTGGGTGGGTGGATGGATGGCTAAAAGGATAGGTGTATGAATGTGTATGCATTTTTATACGTATGCATGTATGTACTTGAATCTGTATGAAAGCCTAATGGAACTATGATAAACTAACCCATTAATATGCGAGCGGATTGGAAGGATTGGAATTGCTTTAGTTCCCGACCCTAAACATGTAAAAATACCTCGAACCACTCCTGCCCCGTATTTATGTATGCTTGTATGTATCAGTGCATGTGTATGTGTATATGGCTGTGTGTATGTACTGTATGTATGTATATGTTTGTATGTAAATGTGTGTGTATGTTTGGATGGATGGATGTGTATGTATGCATGGATGGATGGATGGATATATATGTGTATGCATGTGTCGATGTGAATAATCTGCCCATGCTTACACTGGATAGTATTGTTAGCTTTACAATATGAGTGTACTACTAATCACGGAAAATAAACATAAAAGCATGCCTAGTTTGTTCTTGGTATTTAGTGAACAAACAAGTGTATGTGTGTACAGAGGGATGATTGTTCGTAAGTGTACGTGGCTGTGTATCGGTGGGTCTTTGTTGTGTTTTGTTAGGTTGAAGGTGGTACGGGCAGGGTTATATTATTTATCTTTTAGTTGAAACAGCTCTGATGTTCCTTCTTGGCTGACACCAGATGATGATATTCAGGTAGGAGTGATTCATGGGAGGGTGAGTGCATTAGTTCTGTCTCAGTTAATCGTATCTCCGTCGCAAACACTTTGATGTTCTGTTCCAGCTAATATTAGACTAGTTTATTAAGCTGAGAGTGAGTCGTAGAAGCCAGTGTGTGTAATGGATACTGAATATAAACAACTTCTTGTGCTGAAAAATTTGAAAGTCTGAGTAATTGTTTTCTATGCCTCCAACTCTGAACGTAACCTAGAAAGCCTGTTCCTACGGTCCAGTAATCCACCTGCCTCACACCCCACACACCAACAGAGATTAACCCCCTGTAATCCTGGCACGTTGTCTGGAACTTGGTCACTAATACCCCCCCCCCCTTTCTGTTTGAATACGCTGGGATATCACATTCAAAAGAAGCTCCTTAACCTCTTCCTAAACGATTTATTTTGCCTATTACACTTCGCCATCCTCTTCTGTGTTGCGAAAATCATTCTAATGTCAACATACTCTGCATAAATAGCGTACAAAACCACATTAATCAGCAGTATGTCAAAATAACTCGTTAGGGAGGAGATGTTAGGGGATGAATGAGGTTCCTTTGCCCAGCTTTCACCCACTATCCAGCTGACTGATCGACTATTCATTTTGCGGTGTGAACGTGCACGCCAAATTCGCGAAAACCACATTAGCGAAGGTCAGCCGCAGTGGTGTGTTATTTGCGTCGAGTGTTTATGCAGGGCGGAAGCGTTGTGTTACCAAGGCCAGTAAATATCCCAGTGTAGCCAAAATAAATAAGTGATATTTAACTATTAACTGGTAATTTAATAACTAGGGCATGTATTTTTGTACCGCTGGCCTGTAATAGAAGTTGAGTTCAGTTGTCAGAGTTTTTTATCATTAATGTGTGTGTGTGTGTGTGTGTGTGTGTGTGTGTGTGTGTGTGTGTGTGTGTGTGTGTGTGTGTGTGATAATGAGAGCACAGCTGATACATTCAGTGATGATAAACTTACAGATTCGTAGAACAACAAACTATGGAAACTTGTCTCAGGGGAATTACAGTAGTTTAATTTGTGTTAGTTAAGCAGTTTTTACAGTAGAGGGAAGGAAATCATATTGAGATGAAAATGCTCTTGCTGTTTTATTAATGAGGCTTATGATGATGATGACAATGATAATGATGATGAGTTATAATGATGACGATGATTGCTATTAATTATTTTTATTATTAAATCTCCCCACATCCCTGTGGGAAGTTTTCTTGTTTTTGTCGATATTCTTATTCCTCTCGCTTAAAAAGTAAATGGCCATTACTCGGAAGCTCTTTTGACCTAGAGCTTTCAAACTTTGTCCAGTTAGTGGCGGCCTCTGGCCAAATATGATAGCTGTCCATCAACCGGATCACCGGAGATTATTCAGAATATAAAAGAATCGGACTCCGGGACGAGACGGCTAAAGCTAGCAAGCTGAAATTAAGGCGACCGCATTTCGGAAAAGATTGTTTCCAAGTTGCTTGATCATTCTTTGAGATCACCCGGGGTAAAAAATTGAGACTTTTCCGGTTATTCCGAATGTCACCTAATTTTCCATGAATGATTGAAGTTAAAGCCACCAAACGTGGTGGACTTGTAGACCGAGATGACCTAAGGTGACATGCTCAATATCAGTGACCTTGACCTAAGGTCCCTTTATAGCTTGGCTTGTAGGCAGTGACTGAGGGAAGTTTTTCTATCAAAATGTCATTGGACAATTTTACGGTCTTCAGGTTATTATGATGATGATGATGATGATTCATCCATCCATCCATCCATCCATCATCCAATTTTGTGTCGCCCAATGAGGAGCGTAGGAACCAGGGCTAGGCAAGTTGGTCCTGACATTTAAGATGTGACCAGCCTCACTCATCCCTGAGTGGCATTACTTGAGTAATAAACCCAAACCAGCCATTGGATATATAAACCTACACAGGCTTAATGCGATTGGAGCGCCATAATGGCCCATTAAACCACCAGGCGCCATAATTTGGTTATATGGTTACCACCCAGCGTAGTAAATGGTTTCCTGGTGTACAGGAAACCATTTGGCTTGTCAATTGGTGTAGAGCAGTGGTTCTCAACTGGTGGTCCATGGACCACTGATGGTCCATGGTGACTCTTTGGGTGGTCCACAGGACGTTCACTATATTTGGTAATAAACTGGAGATTGGTGCATGTATTTTTAAATTTATTGAAATTTCAGAACGAAGAATTTTATCAAAATAAATAATTGACCATTCATTTTATTGTATTATTCCGATTAATTATTCCGGTATAATTGGTACTTACCCAAATCTGTCAACACATGCAGTCAGATGTCTTCTGCCATTTGCATCAACATCCATGTGTGAAAGCAGATTTTCATGTTTGTTGCACATTAAGTCCAAACAGAGGAATCGGCTTGCAGTGGAAAGCGATATTCATTGTGCATTACAAGTACCACTCCTAATATTGAAAAGCTTGTCAGTGAGAAGAGAATCCAAAAGTCTGGTTGCAAAGAAAAATGTTAGTTGTATACTCCTACATAATTTCAAAATTCTGTTTGTTAGAAAAAATTTTCACAGCAAAATGTTAGAGAAGTATTCATGTATTTCCTGGAAATTATATTTGGAAGAAATATATTTCAGACCAAAATGTCAGCTGTCTACTATTTTATATCGTTTCTCGAAATTCTGTTTGTAAGAAATATATTTCTAACCAAAATGTTTGTTGTCTATGCTTTATCTATCATTACTCAAAAATGAAATGGTCCACGATATCTTTTAATTGGGCTGGTGGTCCATGGCCTGAAACGAGTTGAGAACCACTGGTATAGAGTCACCCATAGGCAGAAGGAAGAGGAAAGAATGAAGGAAAGAAAGACAGAAGAGCGAGTGTAAAGTCACCCGTAGGCAGAAGAAAGAGGAATGAATGAAGGAAGGAAAGACAGAAGAGGAAGAAAGTAGGGAGGAAAGGGCAGACACCCAAAGCAGCACTACATCGAGTGAGTGGATGTTGAGCACCCCCCACCTACCATATATTATGATCATTATCGTTATTGTTTATATTATTATTATTATTATTATTATTATAATGATTATGATTATTATTAATATTGTTATTATAGTTATCATCATCATCATCATCAAAATCCGGACATCTTGCCGTAGGGTTATTTTACTACTACTACTACAACAATTATACTACTACTGCTACTATTACTAATTATGCGGAGAATGAGGTAAGTTTGAGTTAAAGAAAAGAAAGGTAACTCCGGAGCTTAAATAAGAAAGGAAAGAAAAGGAGGGCAGGAAAGAAGGATAAATGAAACGCCGAGAACTCTGACTCCGAGCTGTTGACGCAAAGCGTCGCTCGGTGTGCCTCCGCCAAGCCTTGTACACGGACACACCGTACAACCTGCATGACAGGGTTCATTGTGGGTTGAAATGAGACTAAAAGTAAACTAAGTCAATCCCTTATGACCTTGACCTTTGACCCCTTGACCTTGCTGACCTAATCAGTTCATCGTCCCTTCATACTGTATCTCTGACAAAAGTTTGGTTGAAATTTGTCGAGGGGTTCAGATGTCGTGTCCACACCCTTATGTCCTTGACCTTTGACCCCTTGACCTTGTTGACGTAATCAGTTCATCGTCCCTTCATACTGTATCATTACCATAGGTTTGGTTGAAATTCGTCTATGGATTTAGGATACATCGCGCCTACGTCCATATGACCTTGACCTTTGACCCCTGGACCTTGCTAACTTAATCAGTTTATCGTCCCCTCATACTGGATCTGACAAAGGTTTGGTTGAAATTCGTCGAGGGGTTCAGGAGACATCGCGACCACATTCATATGACCTTGACCTTTGACCTTATGACTTTGCCGACCTAATCATTTCATCGTCCCTTCATACTGTATCATTGTCAAAAGTTTGGTTGAAATCCGCCAAGGGGTTCAGGAGATATCGCTCACACAAGGGTAAACTAAGTCGAATGACCTTGACCTAGCTGACCTAATCAGTCCATAATCTTACACTGCATCACTGACAAAAGTTCGATAGAAATCAGTCGATGGGTTCAGGAGGTAGCACGCCCACAAGAGTGTTACAGACGCACGGACGCACGCATGGACAGACCAATTACAAAATGTTTCCTTCATCATAGGTGGGAGGGAAAAAAAAAAATATAGAATGTGAAATAACAGCTGAAGTGTATATATTAGATTCCAAAACGAACCGAGAGTAATTACCGCTCCTGAGGTGTTGGTGGTGGAGTGGGACTTGAGTCGATTATTATTATTCAGACACAAAGGAATATTGGTGAGGAGAGACTTGGAGGAATGTACACTGAGCAAATTATTGTAGGGAATATATTAATCCGTATTCTGAAGTGGGATCTTTCAAAGGTATTTTCGATGGACGCCCTCTCGTATCTGATTATTATTATTATTATTATTATTATTATTATTTATTATTATTATTATTATTATTATTATATGATTATTATTATATGATTGTCAGTCACATTAGAAGCCATTCCTCTCACATCCTTTCGTCAAAAGCTGTTCCTGGTTACGAGAGGAAAACTGCCGTAACAACACGTGTCCTGGAAGGAAGGACAAAAAAAGGAAAGCGTTGAAAATTTCCATGTATTCAGTTCTTCCTGAAAAAAAAATAATAATAAAATTAATAAAAATAACCACACTCGACTAAATTTGTTCGAGTACTGTATATGTGTTTACATGTGTTCATGCCCGATGCTGTTTACTCTGTTGCTAAGACTGTAATCTGATGTTTGGAATTTTTTTTTATACTTGATTTATTTTTCCATCTTCTGTTCGTCTTCCGTAAAAAAAGAATAATCCCACAGCTCAGAATTTCCGTTGTTTATCTTATGTAAAAAAAAAAAAAAACTTCCCACATTTCATTCAGAATTTCCTTTGTTCATCTTTCGTTAAAAAAAAAAAAAAAAGATTCAATCCCAGATTTCATTCAGAAATTCCTTTGTTCATCTTCAGTAAAAAAAAAAAAAAAAAAAAAAAACTGCAGTTCCTTCCTCAGTTCATCTTCCTTAAAAAAAGAAAAAGAAAAGAAAAGAAACGTAATCCCTGAGTTCATTGAGAATTGCCCCTACATGAAGCTCCCTGCTGACTAAAATACTCACATCGAATATTGTCCAATAATAACTTTACATGCCTATCATTTTTAGTGCCCATTAATTTGTCTCCATTCTCTTCGTGGAGACTTGTATTTCCCCAGTGTCCCCTTTCTTTCCTTAGTTTTTCTTTCTTCCTTTTTTTTCTAAACAATTTAATTTGGTGCCATTCCTTTAATACTTCACCAATTAGCCTTAAGTTTGGCTCAATTTCTCCTTGGCAAACCGTCCAGGTGCCTTTTTCATTTTTATTTTCATATTAACTTGGAATAGGGATTTTTATTGGCTTTCATGGGATCAAAAATCAGAATATGCAAGCAAAAATGTTGAGGATCCCACAATCTTATAGATATGCATTAATTATCGTGCTAATTTTCACAGAAGTATGTCAGTGTACCATCTTGCATTGGCTGTAGAATCTTGGTAGTCGGTAATCTGTATAAAAAAAAAAGAAAAAAAAAAAAAGCCGAGTCGAGTGAAGGCAAATACGACCGAACCCATTTTCTGGTCAGTCACAGTGTTCCATATTCTCGTCGATCATGGAAGCTCCCTAACACCTCTTCCTAAGCGATTTATTTTACTTATTACACCTTGCTATCCTCTTCTGTGTTACTTAAATCATTCTGATATCACCATACTCTGCATAAGTAACTTACAAAACTATATTAGCCAGCCGTATCCAAAAATAAATCAGTAAGGAAGAGGTGTTACGGTGCTTCTTTAACTGCCGAGAAAACGAGCCCAGTGAGTTCGTGGGCGGTTCCCATCGTGTGAGCCTAGTGATCCGAGGTACCGCGATACAGTCCTGATCTCACCACTGTGGAGAGAGGTTTTGACTAACTTCTGCGGGTAAGGTGACAGAAATACTTGCATGTTCTTGAGCTTTATAAAGTATTTCAATCTGTGTAATTTTTTTTTTTTCGCCCTTTTCTTTTTTCCTTTGAATGCAAGAGTTTTCAGTCCATGGGCCAATCTTCTTACAGGTACAATAGGATTATTTTTCTTATAACAAATTCATCTCCTCTCCTTCTTGCCAGTTTAAGTCCTTCTCTGACTTTTAACTTTTTTTTTTTTTTTTTTAATCCGCCCTACCCAGCGGATTGATAAGTTGGGATTTTTTGATGATGGTGGTGACATTACTTACGATAACGCTAACGATAAATGGTTATGACGTGATGATGATGATGGTGATTACAATATTAACTGTAACGATGGCGATAAATGGTTTTGGCATGATGATGATGGTGATGATTATGATCTATATGATGGTCCTAATGGTGTTCATGATGGTGAATGTAATGGAGGAAATATAAACAGGTGACGTTATGAAAACAGAATGCACCGCAGGGAAAGAATCCATGTCCAATTATTATTATTTTTTTTTTTTCAGGTAAGAGTCAGACAAGGAAAATCAAGACAGAAGTAAAGTATGTGGCGACTTCATACACTTAGGAGAGGAAAGCAGATGCTAATAAAGGTAATTAATTAAAGAGAATGTTATAAGGGAATGTGAGTGTTGTGTTAGGGGAATGTCTGCGTTCAATATTTTTTTCTATTTTCTGTCGATGTACTGTGTGTTTGTATAGACCTCCTTTGATGTGCTGATTTAATGAGAGAGAGAGAGAGAGAGAGAGAGAGAGAGAGAGAGTGAGTGTGTCAACCGAATCCCAAAATTGTTTGGTTTCTCTTGTTATTTTTCAAGTATTTATCGTAATGGGAGGGAGAGTATTCCTCGTCCAAGTACATTTTCGTTCTCATGTTTATTTTTTTATTGGAGAGAGAGAGAGAGAGAGAGAGAGAGAGAGAGAGAGAGAGAGAGAGAGAGAGAGAGAGAAATGACAAACGTGAGACGGGAAATATTTATAAACTATTGCTAAAAAACACACATTTCTCTCCCCCAATTTTTTTCCCCAACCCACTCTGCCTTCCATCACCCGTCAAAAGGCCAAGCAATCATCGTTAGTGACGGGAATATGACCAGATGTAAGTGGAAATATTTATTACCAGGCAGTATTGATCCTGAACCAGCCGTATGTGTGCAGGGCGTCTGGGGAATAGTGTAAAAAAATATGTCTAGCGTTATATAAAGTTTTGTTGGAGATGGGGATGTGGTGAGATGTGGTGGTGTGTGGTGTGGTAGTGTGTGGTGTGTGATGTGGTAGTGTGTGGTGTGGCAGTGTGTGATGTGGTAGTGTGTGGTGTGTGAGTGTGATGTGGTGGTGTGTGGTGTGGTAGTGTGTGGTGTGTGAGTGTGATGTGGTGGTGTGTGGTGTGGTAGTGTGTGGTGTGTGAGTGTGATGTGGTGGTGGGTGATGTGGTGGTTTGGGGTGTGGTAGTGAAAGGCATGGTATATCGTGGTGTAACTGTGTGATGAGGCCGAGTATAATGGGCAGTGTGATGTGTGGCAGTGTGTGGTGAGCTAGTGTGTGGTGAGGTAGGGAGAGACGTGGCAATGTGTGATATGGCAGTGTGAGGGTGTGGCATCGAAAGTATTTGGCAGTATGTACAATAGCAATATAAGATAACATTGTGAGTTGCTGTAGTGTGGGGTGTAGCAATATGTGGTGTGCCAGTGTGAAGAATGGCAGTGTGACGTGTAGCACTGTATGTGGTGTTGTTTATGGTTTGGCAGTGGTTGGTGTGACAGTGTGAGGTGTGGCAATGTGTGGAGTGACAATGTTTGATGTAGTAACTGATTTTTTTTACACTCTGCATATACGTTACTTCTCATCCTCTGTCTCTCTTTCACTTCTCCCTCTTTTCCTCTCGTTCACGTATGACGTGCCTGTCTTCGTTTCTCCCTCCAGTCTTGAATTAATACTGTACACTCACACCGCCCCTCTTCCTCTCGATTTACCTCTCCCTCTCCCCCCTCTTACTACCTGTTTCACAACTTACATGCCTCTGTACTGTCTTCTTTCCCTCTTACCTTTTCATGTTCTACCTTATTACTCTTGTTTTTCAAAAGACCTAATTATTTTATTGGGTTTTTATTGCTACTTTGTGTTCGACTCTGGGCATAGACCTAGTAGCCCTTTCCCTTAGTCCCATCATATCTACGTCCCACACACCTTCACATGTTACGTTCCGAGAAATGTTGTGCATTTTTTCATTGATGTTAATGTCTCTCCTTTTCTCTCCTTACTGGTCTCTTTGCTTCTTACTGATCTTTCCATGCCTTGAACATACCAATATTCATCAGTCCTACATACCCCCTCTTCTGCCTGTTTCCCTCACTCCTTCAGTATCCTTCCCTCGTTTTCCTCCTCCATACGCACCTTCCTCCTCCATTATGATTACCTCCTTTCCTCCATATCTTCCTTCCTACCTCTTTCCCTCTCTCCTCATTCTTCATGCCTTGCTTCCTACCTCTTATTCCCGTTTTCATTGTAATAATCTCCTTTTCTTTACCTACATACCCTCTTCCGACTTGGACTAAATATGTTATAGTCTATCCAGTTGCAAAAGACCTCGAAAGGACTGATAATACTGTTGCTGTTTGCTTACTCGTTTGTACTGTGCTCTTTCCATCCCATTTGCTTGACTTTCATCCCTTCTACAGCCTCCTCTTATCTCCTTCCCTCCCTTCCTTACCCTTTACCTCCCTCCTTGCTTGTTTCTCTCAGTCCTCGAGTATACTTGATTCCCTTCCCTCCCACATACATCCCTCCCTATCTCTTTCCGTTCCACATACCTCCCACCTTATCTCTTTCTCTTCAGAATACCTCCCTCCCTGTCTCTTTCCCTTCCATTTATCTCCTTCCCTATCTCTTTCCCTTCCACATGCCTCCCTCCCTATCCCTTTCCCTTCCACATACCTCTCTCCCTATCTCTTTCCCTTCCACATACCTCCCTGCCTATCTCTTTCCCTTCCACATACCTCCCTGCCTATCTCTTTCTCTTCCACATACCTCCCTGCCTATCTCTTTCCCTTCCACATACCTCTCTTCTTTCCACATACCTCTCTCCCTATCTCTTTCCCTTCTACATGCCTCCCTCCCTATCTCTTTCCCTTCCACATGCCTCCCTTCCTATCTCTTTCCCTTCCACATGCCTCCCTTCCTATCTCTTTCCCTTCCACATACCTCCCTCCCTATCTTTCCCCTCCACATACCTTCCTCTCTATCTTTCCCTTCCACATACCTTCCTCCCTATCTCTTTCCTCTTCCTCATGCAGTTTGCTTTCCTTCATTCCTTCGTACATACTTCGCATCCTATATCTTTCCTCCCTCCCTCCTAAACTATTCTTGCCTTTTCTCCTTTCTACATCATCTACCTTCCCTCTTCCAATATATTTTCCATACTTTCCACCATTCCATTCTCCATACTCCCTCCAACCTCTTCCTCGCTTCCTCGCTCTCTTCTAGTACACATTATCTTTGTCTTTTTTCTCTTTCCTTCCAATCTTAAAAGTATCCCCCTTCCATTCTTCAGTAGGCTATACTTTCTCCCTGTCCTCCTACATTCATCCCTTCTTGTGTATTTCTCCCCCTCTTCCCCTCCTTCTTACATGCCCTGTCCTCCACCTTTTTCCTTCCTTTCTCCGATATGCTTCACCTTTCCCATTCATTCATAACTAAACATCTTCCTGTTTTCCATCATCCTTTGAGCAGTTACCTGTCTATTATTCTCTTTACTTGCCTGTCTCTCGGTTTCTGTCCTTCCTTTTCTTCTCCCTTCCTCTCAAAATTCTCTCCTCCTCCTCCCTACTCTAGTTTTCCTTTCACTCTCCGTTCCCCTATTTGTCTCTCTCCCTCCTTCCTCTCATAATTTCCCCTCTTCCTTCCTCCTTCAGTTTTCCTTCCATTTTGCCTTTCTACAGACCTACCACCTTTCTCCTGTTCCCACATCCTCTTTCCCGTCCATCCTCCATCCCTTCCATCCTCCTTCCTCCTCCATCCTCCTTCCCCTCCATCCTCCGTCCCCTCCATCCTCCTTCCTTTCCCTTCCATCCCCCTTCCTTTCCCTTCCATCCTCGTTACCCTCCCTCCGTCTTCCCCTTCCACCTTCCTTCACCTCCATCCTCCTTCCCTTCCATCTTACCGTATGTACCAACCACCCCCTCTTCCTCCCTCCCTCTTAATTCCCTCTTTTGCTCTCCATTCATTCAGCATACCTCGTTCCCTCCCTTCCTTCATACCTACCTCTCTTTGTCACTACATCACATGTCCCTCATTGAAAGCATATCTCATTCACTCCCTGCATTCCTACTTGTCACCCCTCTTCTCTCCCTCTCCCTTCTCTTTCCCTTCCCCCTCGTCTCTCGTCCCCCTCCTTTCCCCCCTCCCAACTCCTCTCTGTCACTCCATTGTTGACATCTCTTTCCTCCTGTCTATCTCTCAGTCCGCCTTGTCAATTATCTCTTCCTGTCCTCTCTCATAACTGCAATATAGACGTGGGATATATATTTTTCTGTTTTTTCTTTTTCTTTGTCTGTCCTTTTTTCTGTCTGTTTTGTCTTTTATTGTCAGTTTTTTCCTTTTTTTTTTTTTTATTTATTTATTTATTTTTTTTTTTAACCCATTCATTACCTCTTTCCCTGCGTCCCAAGCTTCATATTTTTCTCCATCCAACTCACTGCCTTCTCTTTTTGCTCACTTCCTCCCGTGTCTTTTTCAAAACCTCCTCTCTTTCTCTCCATTTTCCTTCCTTTCCTTTTTAGATGCCTACCTGATTCCTTGTCTCTTTATCCTGTATACCTCTCTCGTCTCTTCATTTATCTTCCTTCCCTCTGTACATACCTGCCTATCACCCTTTCCGCCACTTTCCCCTCCTTCTGCCATTCCCACCCTTCCTTTCCTTCTGCCATTTCCTCCCTTCCTTTCCTTCTACCATTGCCCCCCTGCCTAGATTCTAACCTGCATACTTTCTTTGTCTTGTATACCTCCTTCGCCTCTTTATTTATTCTTCCCTCCCTCTCTACATACCTTCTTGTCACCCTCTCCCACTCCTTCCCTTCTTTCTGTCACTCCCTCTCCCTTCCCAACACTTCGCCGTCACTCAAATGTCAACGTCTCTGTCAGCCCATTAACATCTCGGTCTGCTTCGTCACCTCACCCATCCAGACCCCACCCAAATATTGTAAGCCATACCTGTTTCATTTATGTTTTTCTTGGTTATGTGTATGTGTTTTTACCATTGACATCTTGATACCTCATTTCATATATACCCACCTTCCATCTCTGCATGCCTACCCCTCTCTCTCCCTCCTTCCCTTCCTGCATACATGCCTACCTTTCCTTCCCTCCTTTCCTGCATACCTACTTCCCTCTCCTTTATTTCCTTTCTTCATACATGCTTACCTCCCTTTCTCCCTCATTTCCTCCCTTCCTATATGCCTACCTCCCTCTTTCCCGTTTTTCTCCCATCCTACATGCCTACCACACTCTCTCCGTCCTCCCTTCCTTCCTTCCTATATGCATTCAACCCTCTCTTACCCCTGCCCTCGCTTCCTACATGCCCATATCCCTCTCTCCTTTCCTCCTGTCCAACGTGCCTGCCTCCCTTTCTTGCTTCATACTATACCTGTCACTCATTTCCACCTTCCTCCATCTTATACACCTCCCGTCCTGCTTTCCAATAACCTTATATTTTTCCGAACCTCTGTACTTCCTAACTTATACACATGCTTCCGTCTGCCCCACTTCCTTCTTTCACATCTATTATACCATTCTTCTTCCCTCATTCCCTCCTATATCTCTTCTTCTCTCCACATCCTTCCTTCCCTCCCTGTCCCCCCCTCCCCCCCCTCCCTCACACATCCCTGTCACTCGTGTCAACATCTCTCTCCCTCTTGTCACTTCACCCCTCCTTTTCCCAGTCATTCTAAGCAAGTTTTTTTGTTAATAGTTTTGTGGATTTTATATTTATCTCATTAACCTCTTAACTGCATCATTTATACATGCCGGTATTAACTCTCTCCGTCACTTTTCCTTCCCTCCCTTCATTACCCCCCCTCCTCTCTTCCTCCTCTCCTCATTACCTACATACCTATCGCTCTTTCTGTCTCCCTCCAAGTGTACCTTCCACCCTACTTCTCATCGTCCTCCTTCCCTCCTTTCCTACCTACTTCACTTCGTCCTCCTTCCCTCCGTTCTTACCTACCTACCTTCTCCCTCCTTCCCTACATACGTACCACTCCTTCCCTCCCTTCCTCCCACTTTCCCTCTCTCTATCTGTCCTTCCTTCCCTTCCTCCTGCCACATCTCTCCACTTCCCCTCCCCCTCTCCAATACTTCCCCGTCACTCCAATGTCAACGTGTCTCTCACTTATCTACATCTCAGTCAGGCTTGTCACTTCACTCAGCCAGCCCCTTGTCAGTCGTCCAATCTCGATTTTATTTATTTTATGATTTATTTTTATTTTCAGGCTTTGCGTTTTTCCTTTAGTTCCTTCTTAATATGTTCAGTTATATTCCTATCTTTATTTTTCTCATTTCCATGTTCTCCACTTTTTTCGTCTTTCTTCCTCTTCATTTTTATTCATTCATCTTAAACCTACTTCATTCATGCTGTGGTTTTTCATTTATACTCAGTTTCTGCTCCTCATTCCAACCTGTCTGTCTGTCTCTGTCTGTCTGTCTCTCTGTGTCTCTGTCTGTCTGTCTGTCTGTCTGTCTGTCTGTCTCTCTCTCTCTCTCTCTCTCTCTCTCTCTCTCTCTCTCTCTCTCTCTCGTCTTCCTTTGTTCAGTCTCCTACTTACTCTTTTATCTTTCCTACCATTCGCCCTCCATTTCTGCACCTCTGTCACCCTAGGCTCTCTTTTGCTCTTTATTTCAGCTCTGTCCGACTCTCCTTTGCTCTTTATCTCAGCTCAGTCCGACCCTCCCAAACCCTCATCCATTCTTGCTTCACTCTGTCTTTTATATTGTTCTCTCTCTCTCTCTCTCTCTCTCGCCTTTACTTATTCACCACATTCTGACCATCCTCACGAAATTCATCATCTCTATTCCTCCCTCTTCTTCCCTCCCTCCTTCCTCTCCCCTCCTTTCTTCCTCTCCCCTCCTTCCTTCCTCTCCCCTCCTTCCTTCCTCTCCCCTCCTTCCTTCCTCTCCCCTCCTTTCTTCCTCTCCCCTCCTTTCTTCCTCTCCCCTCCTTCCTTCCTCTCCCCTCCTTCCTTCCTATCTCCTCCTCCTCCCTTCCTTTTTCCCTTCTCTTCCTTTTTTTTCCTTCTCTCTCTCTTGCTTGTGCTCTTATTTTTTCCCTTCCATTTATCCATCCTATTTTTTTTTCACCCCCTCTCCTCCCCATCTCCACCGTCAGTCTATCTCCCCCGTTCTTCCTTCACCCCCACTGCTCATACTTTTTATTTCCTTTTTCCTTCATGCTTTCTCCCCTCTCCCCATTCCCACCAGCTCATCTCTCCACCTCTTTTTTATCCCACTCATTTTCTCTCTTTCTCCCTATCTGTTCCTCTCCCCATCTCTTCCTCTCTCCCCATCTCTCCCTCTCCCCATGTCCCCCCCTCCTCCTCTCCCCATGTCCCCCTCTCCTCTCCCCATGTACCCATCTCCCCATCTCTCCTCCACATCTCCCCCTCTCCTCTCCCCATGTACCCATCTCCCCATCTCTCCTTCACATCTCCCCCTCTCTCCCCCAACTCTCCCTTTCTCCATGTCTTCCCTCTTAGTTTTCATTTTCTTTTCTTCTCAGTATATTTGTTTCTCCCTTTTCTTTCTCCCTCCCTCCTGATCCCTCCCTCGATGCCTTATTTTTTCCCTCCCTTCTCTCCCCCTTGTCATACTTGGTTTATCGCCATTTTTCTTTCCTTCATTTTCCCCCTTTCTTCCGTTATTCCATTTTCCCATGTTTTTCTTTTCTTTTTTTCTCACTCCTCTCTCGTCTCCCTCCGGTCTCATCCTCCATTTCTTTTCCTTCTTCTTTCCAATCCCCATTATTCTTCCATTTTCTCTCCTCTCCTCTCCCCTCTCCTCTCCTCTCCTCTCCTCTCCTCTCCTCTCCTCTCCTCTCCTCTCCCCTCCCCTCCCCTCCCCTCCCCTCCCCTCTCCTCTCCTCTCCTCTCCTCTCCTCTCTCTCCCTTCCTCTCCCCTCTTCTCCTCTCCCCTCTTTCCACTTGCTTTATATAACGAAACCCGCCCAATCAGGTGTTTGTGCCCTCAGACCCATGTACGGATTCAGTCATCACCCATATATACAGTACACACACACACACACACACACACACTGCCCTTTCCTTCACCCCTACCTTCCCTCCCTTTCAGTCGCTTCTCCTGCACCCACTTTTTCCCCTTCATTCCCTTTCCTATTCCACACAAACTCTTCTTCTTTCCTCTTTCCTCCCATACTTTCCCTCCCCACTCACAACTCTCTCTTTACCCTCCTTGTAACTTTCCTTCAGTGTCTTTCTTCATCTCCCCCATTCCTCGTTCTCACGCCTTTCTTTGTTTTTCTTGTTTTTTCTTTCCCTCACTCACTCTACGTAGCAAAACCAACGAGAGCGGTGTTTATGATTCTCTCTCTCTCTCTCTCTCTCTCTCTCTCTCTCTCTCTCTCTCTCTCTCTCTCCCCGCCGTTCCTCCTCCTTCGTACATTTCTTCATCTCCTACTACTCATAACCCCTTTTTACCTTTTCATTTTTTGTCCTTTTCTCCCCCCTCTCTCTCTCTCTCTCTCTCTCTCTCTCTCTCTAGTCCACATTACAGGTATATCTTCCCTTCATCAGCATCTTACTCGCACTTTTATTTTTCCTTTTCCTTTCCCCCCTTCGTCAGTCCGATACTTTTTCTCCATATTTTTTGTTGTTTCCACATCGTCTGCAAGCCTCCCTTTTCTTCTCTTCCTTTTCTTTTTCTTCCTTCTCTCCTCCTCTCGCCTCGATCCCCATCCCTTCTCCCCATCCTTTCCCTTCCTCATCCCTCACTTTTTTTTTTTTCAGTTTGACTCTTATTGTTTTCTTGTTTTCTGCATGCATCTATTTCGCTTCTCTTCCTTTTCCCTCTATTTCTCCCCCTCTCGCTTCTATCCACTCTCTGCCCCTCCTCTCTACCTCTTCTCTCTTCCCCTCCTCTCTTCCTATCCTCTTTTCCCCTCCCTCCCTTGCCTTCCCTTTCTTCCCTTCCCCCCCTCCTCTCTTCCCTTCCCCCCCTCCTCTCTTCCCTTCCCCCCCTCCTCTTCCCCTCCCCCCCTCCTCTCTTCCTCTCTCTCCTTCCTCTCATCCTCTCTCTCCTTCCTCTCATCCTCTCTCTCCTTCCTCTCATCCTCTCTCCCCTTCCTCTCTTCCTTTCCTCTCTTCCCCTCCTCTCCTTTTATCCCTTTCTTCCCCTCCTCTCTTCCCTTCCCCTCCCTCCCCCTCCTCTCTTCCCATTTTCCTTTCCCCTCTACCCGTCTCCACCTCTCTTCCCCTCTCTTTCTCCCTCCTCCCACTCACTCTACATAACAAAACCCCCCCAACGAGGTGTTTGTGTGCCTCAGACCCACACCTGGATTCAATCATCGCACACACAAACACACCTTCACAAAAAAAGGAAAAGAAAAAAGATAAAATTTGTTTGAAAGCCTAAATTCTCGCAAAATATGGAGGTGCAATTTGATTATCCTTGGCTTTTTGAGGGTTTATTCAGGGTATCAAGGGGGGTAATACACACACACACACACACACACACACACACACACACACACACACACACACACACACACAGGGAGAGAGAGAAAAAAAAATACATCCACATTTACAAACACCCAAGATTGTTCCTTCATACACCTGGAAAAAATATGGTATGAAAATTGTTCTTGTGTATGTTATGTTTTGCTGCTTGATATTTTGCGGGGTTTTGAAAGAGAGAGGGAAGAGAGTATATATTTATTATTTTTATTTATTTTTGTGAGGGGGAGAGATGGGGAAGGGAGGGAAAGGGGGCAGAGTTTAGGGGAGGTGAAGGCTGGGGAGATTAGATGGGTAGGGTTGGGGAGGGAGGGAACGTAAGGGAAACAGTTTGAGGACAGATCTAGGGGAGGAGGAAAAGTGTAGATGACGTAGATTTAGTGCCTATTGACTTCACGGGGATCATAGAGGCAGGCATCAGCTTTCATCGTCACACACTTCTAGAATACATGGAACAGTCGAAGTTACATACAGGTCCCTAATTGTACTTCTAGGTGAGCATTGGAAAAAGTAAAAAACTGGTTGGGGTAAGATTGAGGAGAGAGAGGTGATGGTGATAGGAAGGGGGAGGAAGGGCAGGGAAAGAGTTCGATAAGAGGAAGATAGGTGGGGGCGGGGGAAGAGGGAGTGATTTGGGTTAAGGTGAGGAAGAAGGAAGGGTAGGAAAAGAGATAGGGTTGGAAGGGGAAAGGATGGTAAGTAGGGGAAGACATAGGTGGGAAGTGGGGGAAGGATGAATGATTGGGACTAAGTCGAGGAGGAAGGAAAGTTAGGAACAGAGATAGGGTTGGAAGGGAAGGGGAAATTATGGCAAGTAGGGGAAGACAGAGTGATTAAGTTAATAAAAAGGGAATAGATGGGATGCAACGGGAGGGGAAGGAAAAGGCAATGGAAAGGGAGAATGAAAAGAACGGGAGGTTAGGTAAGGGAGAAGGAAAAGGGAAGGGAAGGGAAAGAGAAAGCGATGGGAAAAGGAAATGAAGGGTGAGAGATGAAGGGAAGAAAGGAGAAATTGCTAGGATACCGGAACTGCCCAGGTAAAGCTAAAGAAGGAAGTGAGATGGAGTAGAGAACAAGAAAGGAATGGGATTTGTTGGAACGCATAGAGATGGAAAGTTAAGCTGGAGAAAGATGTGACAAGCAGTGTTCGACAGGGAAGGGACGGGGAATAGGTTAGGAAATTGGGATTGGGAATATGATACTAGAATATGAGATGGGGTGGAGCCTGGGGAAAGAGGGAGGAAGTGGGGAAGGAGGAAGGAAAAGTGGGAGAAGAGGAAGGAAGAGTCGATTGAACGGGGGAGGATGGAAGGGTTGAGAGCTAAGTTAGGAATACAGTGAGGAAAATATAATTCCGTTAGTCAGGGGAGGAAAATTACGTTAGATGAGTCTGCATTTAAGGCAGGGAGAAGGAAGAGGCAGAACAGGGTGATAATGAGGAAAATAAAGGAAATGGAGGCCTTAGAGTTGGCAGGGGGAGGGGAGAGACGAGAATTGAGGTTGGCGTGTGGGTACGGGTTGGAGTTAATGGTTGTGTGTGTGTGTGTGTGTGTGTGTGTGTGTGTGTGAGTGAGAGAGAGAGAGAGAGAGAGAGAAAAAAAAAAAGGTATGGGAGAAAGATCAGGAGAGAAAGCAGGTGAGAGAGGAATGGGAAGAGGGTATGGGTGAGAGAGAGGGGAAGAGTAGGTGAATTGAGAATCTGAACAGGAGGGTAGAGGTGAAGAAAGAGGAAGAGGACTGAGAAAGAAGCTAAGGATGAAGAGGCAAGAATGTGAACAGCGGAGGGGCATGAGGGGGATGGGATAAGCATGAGGAATAGGTGTGAGAGAGGGTAGAGTTGAGGGTGAGAGCTGGGGGTGAGTAAGGAGAGGGGTGTAGATAGGGGTGAGGGTGAGAGATGGGGGTGAGTAGGGAGAGGGGTGTAGATGGATTATGGTGTGTGGTGGCGGTGTGTGACGGTCAGTAAGTGGACTGCCGCAAACAAAAGCCAGCTGCTAGAGCGAATCCGGTTATTGGTGAGCCTGATGGGGGAGTGGGTTGGAGGGTGGTTTAGAAGGGCGGGAAGGGGAGATTGGGGGAGTGGATGGGAGGGGGAGTTTGAATAAAGGGGAGGCTATGTACTATTGGAAATGTGTAGTGGGGAGGTTTTGTGGAAAAGAAAAGGGTGTTACGTAGAAGAGAATGCTACTTAACTCCACGTCGAGGATGTTAAGTTTAATCTTGCTACCGCCAGACGATTTTATTCAGCTTAAGAGTGGCCTGTCGTCGTCTGAGGATGGAAGTGTGTGTAGCAGGGATAGGGTTGTATGTATGTAGTGCGGAGAAGTGTGTCTGTAAGGTAGATAATGTGTTATGGTGGAGGACAAGAAAGTTTGCAACAGAGAAGGTTATTTAAGTGTTAGTAATTCAGTCAAATATTCAAATCTAAAATAACTCGAATATAACACTAGAGTTTTCCCAGCCATGTGAGGTTCAATGGCGACAGCATTAACACTGACGAGTTATACACTTTTTACCCTAACTTGGTTCAGATATTGTCCTTTTGCAACTTATATCACATAGCTCGACAGCAGAAGAAGACAATACTACGGCTCTGCGTCCATCCCATAGCATATTCTTGTGGTAATCCATTGTTACCATTGAGCATTCAAGATGGAGAGACGTCGATTTTAAGCCAAGTTAAAAATGGTATAGCATAACTCGGCTGAATTTAACTGTGTAGCCGTGACTGGAATAAAGAGTTGTTCCGACTTTGAGAGGGTTACTTCACAGCCGAAGGTTGAGGACTTGCTTAATACACTTAAGTCAGCGCTTCCTAACACAATTTCCTAAGCGATTCGGTTTGCTTATTACACTTTACTGTCCTATTCCGTGTTACTTAAATCCTTCTAATATCGCCATACTGTGCATAAATAACGTACAGAAGGATATTAGTCAGCCATATCCAAAAATAAATCGCTAAGGAAGAGGTGCTAGGGAGCCTCCTAACCCAACAAGAATACGTGCCAGAGTTATCATCGAAAGTGACACCTTCCGTCTTCCAAGATTGAATGGAAAGACACTTATGATATGAATATTATGTAGTAGTATGGAGGAGTTTGTAGTTGGGAAGATAGTGTGTGGTGAAGAGGAGGGTACAGTATGTACAGTAAAGGAAAGGTTATGAAGGGGACAGGTGTGGGTTTTGTGGTTGTGTGTGTGTGTGTGTGTGTGTGTGTGTGTGTGTATGTGTGTATGTGTGTATGCAGAAGTATGGCCAAGGGTAAAGGATGATGTGTAGACTGTTTAGTAGTAAGGACCCTATGTGGAGATTGGAAAGTGAGGTGGAGTGTAAGGAGTGTGTATATGTAGTGGTGAAGAAAAAGAGAAATTGCATTCGGTAGTGGGTATAGTGAAGGGGGAAGTGTGTTCACGGTAGTGGAGGGGAGGGATAGGTTGTGTAGTGGGGAGGGGAGTGTGTAGTGAAGGGGGAAGTGTGGGTATATTAGAGGAGAGGATGCATAGGCTGTGTAGAAGGGAGGGGATGTGTAGTGAAGGGGGAAGTGTGTGTGTATGGAAAGGGACAGGAGGGGTGTGTGGGGTGTAGTACGGAGGGGTGTGTGTAGAATAGAGGAAGTGTGTATTATAGGGGAGAGATTGGGTGTCCTCTGTTTTCTTCCTCTCACCTTCCTTCCCTCCTCTCCCCCTCCTTTTCTCCTCTCACCCTCTTCTCCTTTCTTCTTCCATTCCTCCCTTCCTTCTTCTCTCCTCTTCTTCCATTCCTCATTTCCTTCTTCTCTGTCCCCCGTCTCTCTCTTCATTGAGTTTATTTGCCCAAGTCATCATTTATTCATGCCTAAACTTTCCTTTCCATTCTATTGAGAGCTGGAAAGAAGAGGAGGAAGGGGAGGAGGAGGAAAAGGAAGGAGAGGGGAGATGGAGGAGGGAGAGGAAGGGAGAGAGAGACTGGTGGGTAGGAGGAGGGAGGTGAACTGGGAGAGGGAGGAGGAGGAAGGTGAACTGGGAGAGGGAGGAGGAGGAGGAGCGGGAGGGGGAGGAGGAAAGGAAAGGAGAGGGAAAACGGAAGAGGAAGAAGAAGGAAGAGAGTGAGTAGGAGGAAGAAGAGGAGGAGGAGAAAAGTGAAAAGTTTGAAGACAGGGTGGGGAGGAAGACAGATATGAAAGAGGGCGGAGGGAAGTTTTTTATTATGTATGAAAGAGGAGGAGGAGACGGGGGGAAGAAGAGGAGGAGGAGGGAGTGGGAAGAAGAGGAGGAGGGAGAAGAAAGAAGAGGAGGAGGGTGAAGGAAGAAGAGGAGGAGGAGGAGGGTGAAGGAAGAAGAGGAGGAGGAGGAGGGAGAGGGTAGAAGGCAGGAGGAGGGAGAGGGAAGAGGAGGAGGAGGGAGAGGGCAGAAGGCAGGAGGAGGGAGAGGGAAGAGGAGGAGGAGGGAGAGGGTAGAAGACAGGAGGAGGGAGAGGGAAGAGGTGGGAGAAGGAAATTTGAAATTAGAAAAGAGGGTGAGGAAGAAGATGGAAAGCAGATCAGAGAAAGAGACATTCGTGGGTCTGTGAAAGAAGGGGAGGAGGAAGAGGAAAGACGAGAAGAGGAGAAAGGAAGACGGAGGTTGAGAACTTGCTGATAGAACGCAGAGGAGGAGATGGCGTAGGATATGGAGATGGAAGGAGGAGAGAGAAGAGGAAGAGGATAGGGAGGTAGTGGAGAAAACAGCTTAGAAGAGGGGGGAGAGAAGGTAGTGAGGAGGTGAAGAGGAGGAGAAAAAAGGGAGAGGAGGACGAGGAGGAGAGAGGAAGACGAGAGCAAAGCAGTGGGAAATAAAGGTACAGGAGTAAGCTGGAGATGTCGAGAAGGAAGAAGGAACAGAAAAAGGAGGAAAAAGAGTAAGATAGAGATAAGGAGGAAGGCTGATAAGCAAGGAGGGAAATGGAAGTTAGTAGTCAGAAGAGGAAGGAGGAAGAGGAGAAGGAAGACGAAAATTCCCTGTTAACTCAGCCAGTGTAACCTTAACTTCAGTACAATTAACAAATTATAAGCAGGCATTGTGTGATATTGTACAGCGCGCGCACGCACGCACGCACGCACGCACGCACACACACACACACACACACACACACACACACACACACACACACACACACACACACACACACACACACACACACACACACACACACACACACACACACACACACACACTGCGATGAAATATGCACAGACACAAGTCACAGAGAAGACGACGTCAAAAGAGGAACATAAATTATATCAGAGAGAGAGAGAGAGAGAGAGAGAGAGAGAAAGCAAAGAAATTGAAGGTGGGAGTAAGAGGAGTATAGCAAAACCCGTTCTACAAGGTGAAAGATTAATAGGTAAGTAGATAGATTAGGTAGATAGATAGGCAGACAGACAGACACAGGTAGATAGATAGTCATAGATAGATAGATAGATAAATCGATGTAGGGTACCCATTCAGGTCGGAATTTTTTATCATTAGCCTTTCCTGTACTAGACGTTTTTGTCAAGCTTAGTGGGGACGTCTTGCAGTGATGGTGTTGAAGGAGACTCTATCTAAGCTTCATTTCTCCCTTGACGTGTATATAAATCGCCCTGAGGTAGCGGGGATGAAGTAGAAGAGACCCAATCACAGCAGAGGGATTACTGAGAAAGATTGAATGACAAGAAAGGGGTAGAGTTGGGATTAAGAAAGTGTGGAGAAAGTGAGAGACAGAACCAGGAAGAGGAGACAGAAAACGGAAAATGTGGAATGACGTGGAGGAGGGAGAGAGAGAGAGAGAGAGAGAGAGCACTGCATACGACAACTGACAATTTCTGAAGTTGCATTCTCCTGTTTCCGGACGCCATCAGATTGGGGCAGGTAACAGCGAACATGTATTAAAAAAAAAAAATCCATAGACCTACTGAAGAAATGCATAAAGCAAGGTGAACATGGGGGGATTATAGAAAGTTTTAGTATTTGTAGGGAGGAACCAAGGCTGATGAAATTCTGAGGAGGTTTTATGATGTTAGCATTGCATGAGTAAAGTTAATCTCTTTAGCCATAGGACGTCATACTATTTTATTATAGCTGCCACCAGTCGACTTTATTGAGCTTAGAGAAGACTTTACCAGCGGGTGGTGTTAATAATAGCCACAATTAACCTCTTCATTATGAGTGGACGTAATTATATTGGAATTGTCTGGAGGTAGTAAGAGAAAACCAAACTTGTTCCACAGTGTACAAAAGGGGTTTATGGATGATTAAGTAATTTATGTGTGTGTGTGTGTGTGTGTGTGTGTGTGTGTGTGTTGGGGGAAGGGTGAGTGTGTGTTGGGGGAAGGGTGAGTGTGTGTTGGGGGAAGGGTGAGTGTGTGTTGGGGGAAGGGTGAGTGTGTGAGGGGGAGGGAGAGTGTGTGTGTGGGGGGAGAGGAGGGGGAGTGTGTGGAGTGTGCTTTGTGGGATGTGGTGTGGGATGTGGTGTGGGGTGATGTCGTGTGGTGTGGTGTGGTGCAGTGTGGTGTGGTGTGGTGTGGTCTGGTCTGGTCTGGTCTGGTCTGGTCTGGGGTGGAGTGGGCTGTGGTGGTGTGTGGGGTGTGGTTTGGTGATGTGTGGGTTGTGGTGTGTTGGTGTGTGGGGTGTTGTGTGGTGTGGTGTGGATTTGTGTGGAGTAAGTGGATGAGAGGAAGAGAGGGAGACGGAAAACAAGGTGGAGAGATAAGATGCGAGAATATGAACGGGATAATAATTATTTTGTCGTGGGAAGAGGGGTCCTTACCGCACAGAGACAGAATAGCATGGCGGTTCTCCTGTCGATGCCACCCCTCACAGCATAAACACAGACTTACATACCTACATAGACACTGAGAGATTGATGGATTGATAGATAAACAGATGGATTGATACTGTAGGTAGGACAGACATAGACAGATGGATAGATAGGGCGTAGACTTGAGTAATTTAGAAACAGAGATGGAAGCTATATCTTAGAGGGAAAATGACAACTGGACAAAGAAACTAACGGCCGTAAAACTGACTTTCCAGGGGTGTAAGCAGTTCACTATTTTATGCCTGTCAGTTTTCCACACACAGTTAAGTCAGAAATGAATAAGTCTGCATTCCCCTTCACAAAATGCAACCAAGTACAGGGCAGAAATTTCAGACTTTTGTTTTTTCTTCCTTCATCATTTAAGAACTATATCTAAAGACTGGGAGTTTTTGTTCCCCTTACCAATGTCAGGTTCATCTATTTGTCCCTGATTGACTGGGACCCAAAATGCTTAGCGTGGCAGGAAAAGGCCAGCTAGGAGGAGAATTGAGGTGGCTAGGAAGGAAGATGAGGTGGAGTATATATGCAAAAGTAACATAGCGGAGATTGGCACAGACAAGTTGGAAGCGGCTTCTGTTCAGTAGTGGACTTCAGAGGGTGGTGATGATGATGATGATTGGATTGAGAATGTAAATGATGATGATGATAGGATAGAGAATGATGATGATGGTGGTGGTGATGATTGCAGTGAGATATGTTGTCTTCCTCATCCATTGTTCTCATTTATTTCCTTAGACAACTTACTCACCCTTCCGCTTTCTCCACTCTTCGCATTCAGTATTTTCTTCTATTTTCTCATGCATTCTTTTTCATCTTTCACGGATTCTCACTGTTACTCTTCATCACTCATTCTTTTCTTCATCCTGTTCATTTCTTCATTTCTCACTCCTTCACTATCTTACTCCTATTTCATATCCACTAACTTATACACCTTCTTTCCCTTCAGTCTCCCCTTTACTTCATGTCTGTCATTCCCCCAGTCCCTCTCCCTCTCTCAGTCATCACTGTTTTACTCTTTCTCACTTGGTTACTTCCTTCCCTTCTTCCCTCCCTCCCTCAAACACTCTTCTTCCTTTACTCCTTCCCTCCCTCACCTACTCTCTTACCATCTTCAGGCCTTCCTCCCTCCCCTTCCTCCTTCATTCACTCACTTTGTTATTCTCCCTCTCTCCCTGACTGACTCTAACCTTCACTTACTCCTTTACTGTTTTCCTTCTTTCCTTCCCTCCATCCCTCTCTCCCTCTCTCCCTCCCTCCCTCTCTTTCATGCACTTTTTTACAATTCTCCTTCACTCCCTCCCTTCCTGACTGATATTAACTCACTCACACAAGCACATTCACCATTCTTTTTCCTTCACTCACCCTTTCACTCACTCACTCACTCACTCACTCACTCACTCACTGTCATTTCCTCGCCTCTGATCCAACTGTCTTGAGAAAAAGAAGTTGGGATTGGTTCAACTCAAGCATCTAATCTCAACTTTTTCCGAAATGTTATAGACTTAAAAGTTCACATTTCTCTCTCACTTTTTTCTTTACTCTCTCTCTCTCTCTCTCTATTCCGGACGAAGCGAAAAAGAACGAATAATCGTGCACGGAAAACTAATGGAGCGAAAAATAGCGAAGTACCGGGTAAATTTTGAATAAAGAAAATGTATAATTGTTTTTGAGATCATACCCTTAGGGGGGGAAGCTTACTAACACCTCTTCCTTACCGATTTAGTTCTGATTTTGCTCCTTTATTCGTGTGTATTACTCATGGAATCTATGTCGATACTGAAAAGATATGAGAAGCAAACCAGGAGATATTAATGAGTACTTTCGAAAATAAATCGTTAAGGATGAGGTGTTAGGGAGCTTTCTTAACAAACGAGAATGAGTCTTAATCCTCTTGGGCCCGAATTCTCGTCGGTTAAGGAGGTTCCCCAACACCTCTTCCTTAGCGACTTATTTTTGGATATGGGTGGTTAATACGCTTCGCACGTTATCAGTGCAGAGTATGGCGATATTAGAATGATTTTTGTAAATTGAGGAAAGGTGTAATGAAACACTGAGAAAGCGGACTCCGAGCTGCCAGTGCAAAGCGTCGCTCTAGATGCCTTCGCCAGGCCATGTGCACGGACTCGCCATACACCCTCCATGACAGGGCTCATTGTGGGTTGAATGAGACTACAGATAGTCTTTGGCCCGTAGTAAGTCTTTGACCCGTAGTCTCGTTCAGTAAGGAGGCCCCGTAGCACCTCCTTGTGAGAGACTTATTTTTGGATCAGGCTTAATCATTTTGTACCTTGCTTATGCAGAGTATGGCGATATTAGCATGATTTAAACAACACAAAAGAAGATAGGTATGTATAATTAGCAAAATAAATCGCTAAGGAAGAGGTGTAAGGGAACTTCCTTAACCGAAGATAATGCGGGCAGCAGGATCGATGAAGAGGGTTACTACAGTTACATGACGAGAGCAATATTCAGTCAAGCTTCCCCTACTCGTAACAGAACATACCTCCTTATACTACTGGACGTGACTGCACACAAGGCATTCAGGAGCAGAAGTACACCTAGTATTTCTCATCGACCAATATTTATCACACTTTTTGGTGGATAAGTTGAGGAAAGCTAGCTGTCTTTTTCTCTCCCTAGTTAACTTTGATATGAAGCGTCAGGGAGGAGAGCGACGGGCGTACTGTATGTGAAGCAGACGCAGTAAAATGGTACCCTAACTTTTGTCCCTGATTGTACCTGTAGTGCACCGGGATGTGTACCTGTAGTGCACCTGGATGTACCTGTAGCGCACCTGGATGTACCTGTAGTGCACCTGAGACAAGGATCCGTACCCTCTGACACAAAAGCCGAACACACCAGAAGTTGGTAATTGAGACAGCATTAGCAATTAAATGAAGCTTCACATGCCGGCAGGAAAGGGTTTATTTTGGTGTGTGTGTGTGTGTGTGTGTGTGTGTGTGTGTGTGTGTGTGTGTGTGTGTGAGAGAGAGAGAGAGAGAGAGAGAGAGAGAGAGAGAATGCATATACCAGGTTCTTAGTGGCTTAACCTCGCTAGCACGATACCAGAATATAATAAGGAATAAAATTTTTGCATGCGACTGTACGTTAGCAAGGGGGTAATTACATGATAGCATCTAATAAGTACAAATAAACAGGGGTAGAGGACCGTACCTTTGTTGAGCTGGGAGGTTCCGTAACGCCATTTCCTTAGCGATTTATTTTGCTTATAACGGTACACCTTAAAAGCCTCTCTCTGTATAGGTAATTTTGTCGATATGAAGGCGATTAAAAAGATACCAGAAAATATTGGTACTTTTAGCCAAATCATGTTTGTTTGTTTGTTTTATTTTTACTTTTTTTCATTATTTTTGCTGCACCTGAACGCTATTATTTTGCTCCCTAACACCTCTCCCTTGGCGGTTTATTTTTGGATATGATTGATTAACATCCTTTTGTACGTTAGTTATTCTGAGTTAGACGAAATTAGAAGGATTTGTATAACACAGAAAAAGTAAGGTGTAATAAACTAAATCACTTAGGAAAAGGTATAAGGGAGCTTCCTCACCGACAAGAATATTGACCTGTAACCTCATCACTACGAAAAGTCTTCCACGAACATACATAAAAATCATCTACAGGTAAAAAATAAAGGCGTCATCGTACTGAAGAGTTAAGGTGCAAGAGGCAAAGTAAGTGGATGGGAAACAGGTGTTGCAGAATCCCCAATGTAATTGAAAATAAAAGTCGAGAATAATTCAGAATGTGGAATGCCAACCCCTAATTTTAGGCGGTCATTTATGGAATCGTGGTTAGTACGTACGGACAGCCTGAAAAAACAAAAAAATCTGTGATCGTCAAATACCTAAAAACAAATCGTCATATACTCCCCTCCAAAAAAAAGTTAACAGAAATCTGAGGTCTGTATGTCACTTCGTTATTACAGGTTTAAGTTACTATAAGGTGAACTGAGCTAAGTGTGTGAGGATATGGAGAGGCCGAAAATGTTCCTTTTGTATTAGAGAAACAGTACAGAACCGAGCGATTGCACGTGCTGATTTCATGAGTCCGGTAACAAATTCTTCTATACTCTTTTTACTCTAACTTGGTCCAGATTTTCGTCCTTTTGTAGCACGTAATTTAGTGGATGAAAAAAGATAATACTACTGCTCTACATCCTCTCCTCAACACTTTTCTGTGACTAGCATGATGTTCTACTGTTAATCTGTTGTTGTATTCAAGATGGAAAGATGTCAGTTTAAGGCCGTTAGAATAACAATAGATTAGTTTACCCGATAAGTTCAATTTCTTCTTGCTATCACCAGACCATTTTGTTAATCTCAGGGAAGACCTCTTGTTATGTTGTCGATATTAAAAACCGTCTCTCCCTCCATTTAGAAGTCTCTTAAGCTGAATATAATCGTTTGGAGGTCGCAAAAAGAATAATAAGTCACCTGAAGAGGGTAATTCGTCTACAATATGATAGTAAGAAATGCGGAAACTCCTCTCTTACATTTTTAACTCCTACCAGAGGACGTGATTTTTGTATTATTTCGGACAGCCTCAGACGATTTCCTTAAGCCTGGGAGAAACTTTTCTTCCCCTGTAATTCCAAAAAATGTCCTCAGAACTGAACGATTGAAAATGACTAAAGAGAAATGAAAATGGTAGGATGTAAAAAAAAAATCATCCATCATCATCATCATCATCATTATCATCATCATCATAACAACTAGAATGGCCCTCAGTAGAGCGCATACCTCCGCCATCAACATCCATGCAATATTCACTGAAAATTTTACGAAAATGTCGAAAAACGCCCTTTCTCGCAATGTTAAAGACAGTGAAAAAAAAAAAAAATCCTGGATCCGCATCTTTATCCAGATATGCATCAGAATTGAATGGAGTCTATTCTGGGCCGAGGCTCATTCTTCTACCAAGTTTCGTGGAAATCCGTCCAGTAGTTTTTGTGTAATCTTGCTCACAAACCAACCAACAAACAAAGAAACAAACGGACAGGGATGAAAAAACCTCCTTGGCGGAGGTAATAATAATGACGACTACGATGATGACTGATGATAATCCATCGATCCATTCATCATCCAATCCTACGTTGCCCTATGAAGAGCGTAGGAGCCCCGGGCTAGGCAAGTTGGTCCTGACATTTAAGGTGAGAGTGAATGATGATGATGATGATGATGATGATAATAATAATAATAATAATAATAATAATAATAATAATAATAATAATAATTAAAAATAATAATAATGATAATAATAATAATAATTAAAAATAATAATAATAAAAAATAATAATAATAATAGTAATAAATAATAATAATAATAGCAAACTTACATATCAAATTACAAGAGTATCGATGTGACAAGTTAGAATTACAGCCGACATTGTTTTAAACTCGTGAACATCCTGGGTGAAAATTGGCCGAGGGGATTTTTTGAACATTTCAGACATTGGCCACACACACACACACACACACACACACACACACACACACACACACACACACACACACACACACACACACACACACACACACACACACCTCTTTCCATTCTTCGTCCCTACATTCGCCCTGCAATAACACTTCACCAGCACAATAACAGAACAATGACAGCACAAGAACGACCCTATAACAGTACCACAACAACAGCAGAACACCCCGACAAGAAAAAAAGAACACGACAGCACTACAAAAACACCGAAATAAAAGAAAAATAAAATCACAGAAGGAGTACAGTAATACAAAAATATTTCCAATTCAGAATCCATTGCACAAAAATACACCCCGTGACTAATAGAAACGAAAAAGTAGTATAACGGGAACAACTGAAGTAACGGATGAACAGTACCTCAGCATCAGTAGAACATCTCAGCCGGAAAAAAAAAAAAAATGACAGGACTAAGGAAGCAACGAAAGAAAAAAAAAAAACAATAAAAACGAAACAGTAAAAAAACAAGCCGAAAAGTAAAACACAGCAGATAGTAGAATAAAAAAAAAAATGATTGAAATATGACGGCATGAAGTCTAGAACAGAAAATACGCAGCGAAAGTGAAATACGAAAAATATGTTGCACAGCAAAATAATAGAAGTACTTGAATAACACTAGCAATGCAAGAACAGAGCCGTAAAAAAAATAGCAGAAAAGCACAAACAAGAACCAGTAACAGGGAAACAATAGAAAAGTGGTTTAAATACTTCATAAACAGTACCAGAATGAAAATATAGCAACGGAAGGAAATAACACACAGCATAACCAAAGAAACAAAGAAAAGTAGAATTATAAAAGTATTGCAATAACCACAATACCATAACAGTACAGCACAACTCGCAGAAAAACAAATAATAATGTAGGCTACATGATAGGACAGGAGAATAAAATACAAATAAAGAACTGAGTAGAGCAAAAAATTGATACGATTGCAACACGAAATACAAGAGAAAATAACAATGGCCAGGACCAAAAAGTAACAAAAAAATAAATTGAAATAAGAATTGCCTTAACACAGGAGTAACACTAGAATAATAGAATACTCATATATAAGTCTTGAGAAACAACGATGTAATTGAACAGAATGATAAACGGAATACAGTATCACAAATCACGGGAATAACAACTCACCAATGCAGCAACAGTACAGCAATACAGGGAAAGGTGTGTGTGTGTGTGTGTGTGTGTGTGTGTGTGTGTGTGTGTGTGTGTGTGTGTGTGTGCGCGTGCGTGCCCAGTTGTGGTACTATAATGTTCATATTCTCTTCTGGTCTATTATTGTGCTGCATTTTAGTCCTGGAGTGTGTTTTGTTACACATTCATTAAGTCGTTATTTTTCTAGAATATTTTTTATGTCTTTGTTGAATAAGTTTTTCTCGGAGTAAGTGTTGGGAAAGGTTTAATTTTTCTTCAGAGTTGAAATACGTTGAAGAATTGCTTCCCTCGCTTTGTAGAAATTGTTTTTTCGTAGCAGACTAGTTGATCTCTTTCTAGAAGTATAGCTGATGAGTATGTATGATGATATGTATAGCCAATAACCACCACAAGCACATCAAAACACAACAAGCACATCAAAACAGCACACCACAGGCACATCAAAACAGCATACTACAAGCATATCGAAACAGCACACAACAATCACATCAAAACAGCATACTACAAGCACATCAAAACGGCATACAACAAGCATATCAAAACAACACACCACAAGCACAGCAAAACAGCAAACAACAAACGGTGGCTCAGTCGGTAGAGAGGTGGCCTGCGGTCCTACTGGACCCAGGTTCAAATCCCCGCTGGGGCAGGCAACAGTTTAAGGATTTGAATTTCATGTAAAAGCAGCCTTTACCGATCTACCAGAAGACCCGCCGACATGTCGTAAAAATACCTCCGCTAATACCAGTACACCAGTCCTGTATGAGACAACCCACCGTTCAATATGAACGGTGGGTGTTAGTGCCGAAGTGGTGACATGCAGAGGTGTATGATATGTAGGAGGACTACTGGGCCTTGGGAGCAGGCTGTGAAGCCTATGCCCAAAGTCGAGCACATAAATAAAAGCACATCAAGACAGCACACCACAAGCACATCAAAACTGCACACCACAAGCACATCAAAACAGCACACCACAAGCACATCAAAACAGCACACTGCAAGCATATCAAAGCAACACACTACAAGCACATCAAAACAGCACACAACAAGCATATCAAAACAGCATACCACAAGCACACCACAAAACCCACTAAACAGTACAGAAAACCCTAGGATCATAGACCGCATCATTACACCATCACAGCAGCATCACAACACCACAAAAGAAGGCATCCACACTCTACGCCACAATATTGAAACAGATGCCTTCAATACTCGCCCCCTCTCCCATCTGTCAAAAAAACACTGCCATAAGAACACGTAACTCCACAACACCGCAAAAGAACACAATCACACACCACACTACGGTAAAAAAGCAGCAGCACAGTGCCCGTAAAATGCGCCCCGTCCTCTCTTCACCACAAAATCACACCACCACCACAACAAAGAACACAACACCACAATAACACCACAACAGAACACAACCACTCACAACACCACAGTATAAGAGCACCATCACAGCAACGTCAAAACACGTCCCTCCACTCTCCACCACCAAAACACCACCACAAAAACATAACACCAGCGCCACAAAAGAACAACAAAACCAGCACCACAATACCATCATAACACGCCCCCTCCCCCACCAGCCTGACAACAACAGCAACAAAAACAACAACAACAACAACAAGCCACTACGACTCTGCTAAGCCTCACTATCCCTGTTAAAAGCCCGCCACTGCAGTCACTCATTGTCTGTGTCTGTCTGTCTGTCGGCGCGTCTGACTGTCTCTTTGGCTGTCACTTATGTTTTAGGGCCTCCGTTTGTCTGTATGTCTGCTGGTTGTTCAATTTGCATCTCTGGTTCAGTGTCTGTCTATATCTGTCTGTGTCTGTCGTTCTTTGTCTGTCTATGTCTGCTGGTTGGTTGTTTGCTTCTCTTGTTCGTTGTCTGTCTCTTTTTCGTTCGGTCTGTCTGTAGTTCTGTCTGTATGTCTGTCTATCTGTCTGTCTTTGTCTTTCTGCCTGTTTTTCTGTCTGTTTTTTAATCATTTAGTTCTGTCTCATTCTTCCAAGTTCCCTCAAGTCACAGTGCGTCAGCTTTTATCTATTTTTATAAGTAATTAGATCTGTCCTCTTAATATGTATGTGTCCTTTACAGTTTAGTTTGAGTGTCGTTTCTGCTGTATGTAGAAATCCATAAAAATTAAAAAACTATAACACTTTTTGAGTACTCCATGAATAATAGAGGGATGATGATGATGATGATGATAATTGTGGGTTAATTTTGGAATACCTATATACATTGGTGGATATTAGAGAGAGAGAGAGAGAGAGAAATTCACTTTACCCACTCGAAAGACAAAGATAAGCAGTGGACTGACAGTTAATGTAGAAAGTTATACATATTGGTTTAGTATTAATGGTTTTCCGCTGGTAAAAAGAAAATTACATAAATCGTAAGTGCAAAGATATTTTTGCTTTTTGCTAAGAAATGTGCATACGAAAAGAGATTAAAGACCGAGTTACTTGGAGGGAAAATAGTGAAAGGAAAGTAAGCTTGAAACAGGAAAATAGGAAAGGAAAATCAGAACGAAGAAGTAATAAGAGGGAAATGGTAGCTAAGAAGTAAGAGGAAAATGGTAAGATAAAGGAAATAAAGAGGGAAACAGTAGGTAAGAAGGAGGAGGAAAATGGTAAGATAAAGTGAGAGAGAAATGTAAATGTGATTAACTGATTAGCTGATTGCAGTACTTCGTCGGCAGCGTTCTGTTGGTTTTTGCCACTATATAACAAGAGTAAAGTTAAAACCAAAATAAATACACAAACTTCACACACTAAGATTCACACAAACGTCACTGACACTACAGAATCACACACAACAAAACTGTCGTAAAATGTCAAGGGGCAGACAAGGAGGAGGACAGAAAAGACGAAAAGGAAGAAACGTGCCCGAATGACAGTTAAATAAAAGATGAAAAGGTGAGGAAAATATAGTGATGAGAAGTAAGATACGATATTTGGGAGCTGCTGGTACACACATACATGTCCACGAAATACAAACCTACTTCTCGTCAACACCAACACACACACACTGCCAAACATCAAGGCAAGTCCACTGAAGACAAGCCTATTCCTCTCCACGCCAGCACACACGACTGTCAAGCATCACCCCCAGTATGAGTGATGGGTGTCAGTCAGAATTACCGGTGTGTCCTTTCGCTTGCCACTTGCTCACCTTTACGCCAGTTGGATAACGTCAGTGCTCCCTTATGTCTCACTTAACCCCCATACATTGACGTCTTTTTTGGTTAGGGTCATATTGTAAGTCGTCTGGGAGATTTGATAGTGTTTCTTTCTTAGTTATTTAATCTGCATACAGCTGCGTCTGACAGAGTATTGTTTGTGGTCTGTCTTGGCGAGCGGGTACCCATTTGTCACTGAAAAATAAATGAGTGAACTGTAGATAAATTCATTAATGAAGTACTTTACATATTCATTCATTTGTCAAAGTGAAAAATATGTATTTCGTATATCCAAGGACTCCCAAGGCCCTAGGGCATTCTCGCGGACCCCAAGGGCTTCGGTACCACATTTTGACAACCTCTGAGTTATAATTCCATGAGAATAGTAAAAACAATACTGCTGGAAGAACTACAGTATACCCATAGCATCTGTACTTTGACTGGTCTCTCGTAACATGAGTCAAATCGTTTGAAGGTTGCAAGATTGAAGCAGATGGCATGGTATTGATAGGGTTTATGTAGTATATTTCTGACCCCTTCAGGACGAGAGGCCTTCCAGAGCGTAAATAAAATCATTTAGAGATGGCCAGAATAATAATAGAAAAATCTTTCACTGCTCATCGCGCTGAGCGGGATAAAAAAAAGAAAAAAAAAAAAAGTACTGAAAAACAAGGGAACAACTCTGACAAATCCTGAAATCACGAGTTCGGCCAAAGGTAACTGGCATTCAAAGCGGCTGGCGTTCCCACATGAGCGAGCACTTGAGCACCCGACAGACCCTGGCATCACGGTGGCAATAGACGGGGTAATAGCTGGTGCCTGCTGGATAACAGACAGGCGTGTACGGGGCTTAACAGGGCGATATAGCGGATGGTACGTAAATAGCACCCCTCTAGAAACTCTGCTGGTGGTATACTGTGTTTCGAGGATGGCACAGTCTGCTGTTGTGGGTGTGGGCGGGATAATTGTTGGTGCCTGCTTGACTGACAGGCGTATGTGGGGCTTTACATGGCGATATAGAGGATGGTCCGTAAATAGCACCCCTCAAGAAACTCCCCTGGTGGTATAATGTGAGTGTAGGGCATGGCCATGTCTGCTGGTGTGGGTGTGGTGCGTCAGTGGGAATAGATAATAAATGATGCAGGTTAACCAGTGATAACGTTGTAGGAGCCGTCCCCACAGTACACGAGAAATCGCCCGACGGAGTGAAGGAGGAACGCTGTCAATGAATCCCCCTGTATTAATCCAGACCTATGGAGCTATAAACATATCTATAACATAAGGGAATCTAAAGCCTTCATCAGGTGACATGCTAAAAAAATTTTCTTGGTATTTCATTAGAGAGAGAGAGAGAGAGAGAGAGAGAGAGAGAGATTGTGAAGGGGTTATAAAGTCTTTTTCACCCCACCAGCACAAATAACCTTTCTCGAGTTAATAAAATCAAGTGGAGATAATAAAAATAAAGTACAAAATATCATTGGATTGAAGTGGTTAATGGGTAATATTCAAGGTAAATTGATGAGAAAGAATTGCTACTAAAAGTCGTACAGTTAAACCATAAATTACAAGTGGAATAAAAAAAAATTCTTTATCGCCCAATTTTGCAACGCTTGTGGTTATCAGGTATGGTTAGCCTGCATCCCACATTACAGAATGCAGTTAGCAGTAATAGAGAAAGACTAAACATGTTCCGACTCAATTGCTTCAGAATTTATCGTCAGAAATAGTGAGCTTGCATTTCACGTTATTATTTAAGATGCCTTTGACTGTGATTTAAGGTGCCTTTCACTTTGCAATTTAAGGCACATTTCACTGCGATTTAAGGTGCGTTTCACTTTGCGATTTAAGGTGCCTTTCACTTTGAGATTTAAGGTGAATTTCACTTGACGATTTAAGGTGCCTTTCACTTTGACATTTAAGGCGCGTTCCACTAAGTGATTTAAGGTGCATTTCACTTTGCAATTTAAGGTGCATTTCACTTTGAGATTTAAGGTGCATTTCACTTTGAGATTTCAGGTTGAAGCATTTTTAAATTTTCATATACCAACGAGAACATAACCTTATCTATCAAAAAATTACGGGCATTGACTAAAAGTATATCTGATTATTATTTCTCCTTCACTGTTAATCAGTGACTCGTCCACGACAGATCACCCTCCATTATATGCAGTCCCTTTTCCTCGTTATTGGTCCACCTCTCTCTCTCTCTCTCTCTCTCTCTCTCTCTCTCTCTCTCTCTCTCTCTCTCTCAGGTGCAGTAATTAACCCCTTCAATACGATGACGTGTGTTTTATTATTACCACCACCTGACGACGATTTTATTCAAATCAGCGAAGTTCCCAAGTGGTGTGTTTAAGGACACCATTTAGGAAAGTCTCTCCTAATTGGAATAAAGATATCCAGTGGTAAGAACAGCATTTTAAAAGATCATAATATTCTCTAAGTTTAAACTGGAAAAAATAAAAAATATGGGTTGTTCTGGTACTTTTTTGGATGGCTAACTTACCTGTTGAAGATAATATTTTGGTTACCCTCGTACAATTATTTTCAGGATAGGCTTTTCGAACAATAGGGATTACAGCGGCCAACATTAACCCCTTCAGAGTACACAGTAAAAACAAAACATACCCAGCATTTCTACTCAAAGATAAAGATATATTCTTTATGTATATATGGTACATAGACGCATTAAGAAAGAGCTTGGTCAGCTTACTATATGTACTCTAGGAATGATAACAAATACTTAGAAACAACATACACCTACTGAAAAGATAATACTCAACATTAATACACTGAAAATAAATATGACTTTCACCATATATTCGAAAACAGAATGACAACTAGATTCTTTGCTACCCTATTTGACTGACTGCTTAACCGTAGTGTGAAGGTCATAGTGACTAACGTAATGACAATACAGACGTAACATGACGATGAGGTATAAAAGTTAGCATTGTTATTGTTGGGGGCATTTGTCTATCAGAAGTTATGTTGTTGTGGTTACTGTATGGTGGTGGACTGTGTGTGTGTGTGTGTGTGTGTGTGTGTGTGTGTGTGTGTGTGTGTACGTGGGATTGTTGTTCACAGCCCCGAACCGCAACAGCGAAGCCAATTTCCCGATCCACAGCTCTTGTATCCAACCCATTACCCAACGCCGCCGCCTGGGAGGGGCCAGGGGGAAGAGGAGGGTGTATGTACTGGGGGGAGGGGAGAGAGGGAGAAGGGGAGAGGTAGAAGGGTAGAGAGAGAGGTGAAGAGGGGAAAGGGGGAGGAAGAGAGGAGAGATATATGGGGTGAAATGGGAGGAAGGAGGAGAGGGGAAGGGGGGAGAGGGGTCAAAGGGAAGGGGAAGGGGAAGATGTACAAGACACTGAGGAAGTAGGGAAAGAGGGAGGGCGTGGGGGAGAGAAAGAGAGAGATTAATAGAGAAAAAAAAGAGCGAGAGGGAAAGAAAGAGAGGGGCATGGGTGGGTGGGGGGGAGGTCAGAGGGCGAAGTGGGAAGAAGTGGAAGGCTTGATGGAGTACAAGAGATTGAGGAGGTAGTGTAAGAGAGGGTGCGGGAGAAAGAAAGAAAGATTGATGGTGAAGTTGAAAGGGAAGGCGGGGAGAGTTACACGGATGAACAGACCACACAGTCCTTACCGATCTTTGTAGTGGCCAGGCCTTAAATATCAGTAGGAAGGCTTAGTGTCATTCTACTGATATTAGAAAAGCATAAGTTTAAGAAGAAGGCTCTCCCCCACCCACTAGACACTCCAGCAACGAGCCAGACATACGAGAACGTAAACTCATAACACTTTGCCGGGTTCAATTGGTAGGAGGAAAATCAATAAGAGAAGTAGAAAAGTATTAAAAGTTGGTTTATTGGATACAGCTGGTCGTGCATTTTACCCGCTCTTTTTTTTCACACACACACACACACACACACACACACACACACACACACACACACACACACACACACACACACACACACACACACACACACACACACACACACACACACACACACACACACACACACACACACACACACACACACACACACACACACACACACACACACACACAACGTACGTGTCGAAATCTTGACAAATAAACCACATCGAAGTTCTAAGAATGATTAATCTTGCATTGTCTCTTCCTCAGTTCTTCACAAGCAGGTCGACAATGAAAGGATTCCTCACAGATTTTACCTCAGGAAATTGATAAGTGAATTCTGTTTCTAGTGACCCCAGATACCTAAGATTATCCCCTTGACCTGCCTGAAAAATGCATATGACCTCTAGTTTGAGAAGCACTACACTAGACCAGCACGAAGTGATTAATATAAAAACAGACGAAGAAGAGAGACCAGAGAGAAGACACAGGAAATTTGTAAAAGAAAATATACGAATAAGGGAATGAAAAAGAAAGGAGATATATTGCATGAGAAAAAAAAATGGTTAATTGCTGAAAAGGGTATTAGAAAAAAGAAAAGATAGAGGAGGACAGAGCAGAGGAATCACAGAGGAAAATAATAAAAAAATGAGTAAGACAAATGGTAAAAACTATAAGAATGCACGAAAGAATGAGGAGGGGGAGGAGGAAAAATGCGTTAGGAGGGAAAAATGCATAAAGGCGAGAGGGAATGTTGATGGGAAAGTGAACAGGAGGTAAAAATAAGTGAAGAGAAAAACGAAAGAATAGGATGCAGGACATAGTGAGAGAGAAGGGAAAGAAAAAAAAGAAAAAGAAAACGCTATATGGAAAGAATAGTAGAGAGAGAGAGAGAGAGAGAGAGAGAGAGAGAGAGAGAGAGAGAGAACGTACAAGGGAGGAAACAAAGAATAAGCATGACGAAGAAGGGAATGATATAAGAATAGAGGAATGTTGTAATAAATCACTAGGAGATGAAGGAAATTATTGGATGATAAAAACAGTTAAACTAGAAAACAATATACCCCCTTGCCGGAGAGAGAGAGAGAGAGAGAGAGAGAGAGAGAGAGAGAGAGAGAGAGAGAGAGAATTCCCTGGACGAGCAGCAGAGAGGAAAAAAATATAGCGTGAACCAGTGCAAAGTTATTGGAAGCAATGAAAAATGGAATATCAAAAACAATAAAGGTATGATGGGTGAACAAGAAAGGTTTTGAAAGTGAAGGATGAAAGTGTATGTAAAAAGAAAAAAGAAAAAAAAAACTTGGGATCAGTAAAATATCATCGACCTTTCTCAAATTGTCTTTAATTTTGTAGAGATGATGTAAAGAGAGAAGTGGAAAAAAATATGGAAATATTTCTTAAAGAGTGTACGTTTTAGTCACTTTTTGTTTACAGACAGTCCAAATAATAGCCCCGTGCTTGTAGAGGAGCTAGGTTAATAGATGAAAAATAAGTAACCATCATCATCATTATTGTCATCGTCATTATTATTATTAATTTTATTATTATTATTATTTTATTATCTTCATTATCATTATTATTATTATTATTATTATTATTATTATTATTCTGTGTTTAAGGGGGGCGTGGGAAGTAGGTCATTTGCTGAGATGTGGAAGTGAAGATATCTCAGACCTGAATGGTGAGTAAATGGCTGTATCACCCATTTGCATTGGTCACCTTGTCCATATTGCTGGATCTACGTGCCCCTTGGTGCTCGAGAGGGACGCCTTCACGCAGTGACACGGGTTTAAGGGCAGTGCTTATACAAACGTCCCTCAGTTCCCTACCGAAAGGAGGATGGAGGATTGCAGCATTTTATACATTCCTCCTGGTTAACGTCCAGATAGGCCACAAAAGCAACAACACAGGATGATGATGATGATGATGATGATGATACAGGTAATATTATTGATAGTAATAATTGTAATGATGGTGGTAAAGGTATTAATGATGATAATGACGATGATAACAAGGAAATTAATGCTAATGAGGAAGATAATGAATGAAATTGTTAAAGTAGCCGAAAATTCACCAAGGCAAACAATCCTGAAATTAGGCTGGTCTGAGAGAGGAGGGAGGGAGGGAGGGTGGGGAAGGAATGAAGAACTGCGAGAGGGAAGGAGTGAAGAGGGAGAGAGGGAGAGAAGGTTAAGGTATGAGGAAAAGAAGGATATTAGAGCAAGGGAGAGAGGGATGGAGGGAGGGGAAGGAGTGAAGAACTGTGAGAGGAAAATGAGGGAAGGAGGGAGGGTTAAAGTACGAAAAACGAAGAGAGAGTGGAAGGAGAATTAAGGAAGGAGGGGAGGGGGTGAGGGGAAGAGATGGAGGGAGGGAAAGAAGCAAAGGAGGGATGAATGTAGGATTAAGGAGTGTGAAATAATGAATGCAGGAGTGCGAAAGTATAAGAGATGAAGAAGGAAGGGAGAGTAAGAAGATGGAAGGAAGGAGGGGATGAGAGAAGTAACCGGGATGAATTCGGAAGAAATGGAGGGAGGGAGGGAAGGAGGAGGTGAGAGAAGGAAGTGGGATGAATTCAAGAGGAGAAGAAATGAAAGAGGGAGGGAAGAAGGGGGTGAGAGAAGAAAGCGGGATGAATTCAGGAGAAATGAAGGAGGGAGGGAAGGGGAAGTGAGAAAAGGAACCTGCTTGAATTCGGGAGGAGAAGAAATGAAGGAGGGAGAGGAGGAGGAGGAGGAGAGAGAGAGAGATGAAAGGCAAGACTCTGAGCATAATGGACGGCGCCTGGCACTTTGATCAATGTAATCACCCTCCCCCGGCAGCCATCTTGGATTACAGGCCCACCCCGCGTTTGATGCTGAGGCCCTGATGATCAGATTAATCGCTGAGTGGGGAAAATTATTAATCTCCCCCACCCCTCCCCACCCTTCCCCTCCCCTCCCCACCCTTTTAGCCCACGTCTCTGCCATCCCCTTCCCTAGGTCTCTGAGTCCAACTAATTCACCCCCCCCCTTCCTTCCCTTGATTTCCTTGTTTTCCCTCGCTTACACACACACACACACACACACACACACACACACACACACACACACACACACACACACACGCACACACACACACACACACACACACACACACACACACACACACACACACACACACACACACACACACACACACACACACACACACACACACACACACACACACACACACACACACACACACACACACACACACACACACACACACACACACACACACACACACACACACACACACACACACACACACACACACACACACACACACACACACACACACACACACACACACACACACACACACACACACACACACACACACACACACACACACACACACACACACACACACACACACACACACACACACACACACACACACACACTCTTTGTTGGTTTGATGGGGGTTGATAGCAGTGGTAATTGTTGTGCGATTTTGGTGGTGGTGATGGTGGTAGCGGTTGTGGCATCTTAGTCTTCCTTATCATCGTCATCATCATCATATTCATATTTATCTTTATTAAAAACGATGTCCTCGTCATCGTCGTCATCATCCTGAACTTCCGCATCGTCTTCGTCATTATGCTTCTCCTGTTTCTCACTTATACCGTTACCATTCAGACAAAAATATTATTATTATTATTATTTATTATTATTATTATTATTATTATTATTATTTGTTGATTTTTGTTGTTGCTGCTGTTGTAATTTTCTGACGATTTTATTCAGCACAGGAGAAACCCTTCTAATTGGAGCGGTTGATGTAGCTTTCATTAATTTCTTACATTAGTTCCTTTCATTAATTCCATAGAAGTCTTTTGGCTGGAGGCAGTAAGAATATAATCAGAAATTACGTCATGTAAGTAAAATTGTTATAATAATTCATTTGGTGAAGTGGAAGAGTGAGATGGAGGAATGGAGTAGGGGGGTATATGAGTGAGGGAGATGTGGGTTGGAGAGAGGGCAGTCAGATGGCGGAGGACAGAGTGAAAAGGAGGCTATTTGTTTGTGGTCACCCCTTCCGGAATTAAACCCTTCACTGATGATCCATATTTACTGTCGTTTCAGATGATTTTACCTTTATAAATTTTTTTTAACTTTAGGGATATATATATAACCTTCATTATCCTCTTTACTGTGAGAGGAATATACCACTAAAGTGCATTATCAGTGAGAAGGTGTTACGGCGCCTGGATATAGGCCTAGATGCGTAGACATATCCATTTTCCTTCAGATTTCAGTATTGTGCATTTCACCCCACCTGAAGCCTTCCTCTACCTTTCTCTACCTTCATGTGATTATATCCTTATCATGCGTGTTCGGTCCATTTCAGAACGCAATCTTCACCTTGGAGGGCGAAAGATAGCCATAGCCATTTCTCATGCTGGCAAAGTACGAACCAGAAATAGTGTCTGTGGTGAAATCAGTGCATGTGAAAGTGAAGAGTAGTAATCGTGTGTGTGTGTGTGTGTGTGTGTGTGTGTGTGTGTGTGTGTGTGTGTACATCATCATCATCACCATCATCATCATCATCAACGTCATCATTATTGTAGTGGGGGCGGTGGTGGTGGTTGTCAGTGTAAGTCCATCCACTCTGAATTAAGGTAATCTCTTCCCCTGCATTTCTTTTGATGATGATGATATTGATGATATTCGTACTGATAATGATTTCGATAATGATAGTGCTTGTAGTTATGCTGATGATGATAATTTATAATGATTTGTGACCTCGTGTAAATTTCTCTCTCTCTCTCTCTCTCTCTCTCTCTCTCTCTCTCTTATACACAGTTCCTCGCTCTATTTTTTTCCTATCCGTAACGCCACCCTTTCCAGTAATATCCCTTCCACATGCTTTTCCCTGTAATCCTAATAAGCTTACAGTTCAGAAATACTTCCTCTCCCTCTCTCTCTCTTACCCCTATCCTTTGTACAGTGGTATTAGATGTACATTGTGCTCCCCTTTTGTGCTGGTATGGGAGTAGTTGTACATATCACTGCATTTTTACACCTGTTTTCGGATGTACATCAGTATATTCGTATCTGCTTCTGTACATCATCATCATTATTATTATTATTTATTATTATTATTATTATTATTATTATTATTATTATTATTATTATTAGCTTCATTATCAGTACCTATATACTTTTCATCATCTCCATCAACACCAGAAGCAATATTATCATTATTTTCAGTCTTCATCATCATCATCATTAGCCACATCATCAGTATCTATATTATTTTCATCATCATCATCACCAGGAGCAGCAGCATTTTCATTATTCTTTCCATCATCATCGTCATCATCATCATCATCATCATCGTCATCATCATCATCATCATCATCATCATGACACACTCCCTTTCTCTAGCTCACCATAGCCTTTGTACAACGGGTATATATTATGTGCATTGTGCCTTCTCCTTTGTTTTAGTAAAGGATTATCTGTACATGGCACTCCATTTTCACACTTCTCTGAGCCTGTACATCTGTTTGTCTTTGTATAACTGAATGAAACTGCATCATCATCATCATCATCATCACCATTAGCCTTATCATCAGTACCTATATCGTCGTCATCAGCAGCAGCACCACTTCATCATCATCATCATCATCATTATTGTTAGCCTTATCATCAGTACCTATATGATCGTCATCATCAGCATCAGCATCTTCATTATCATTATCACCATCATCATCATCCCTGTTAGCCTTCGTCATCATCATCATCATCATCATTGTTAGTTTCATTATCAGTACATATATCATCATCATCATCATCGCCATCGTCGTCGTCGTCGTTAGTTGCATTCTTTGTACAGCGGTACTGGTATATGCTCATTGTACAATCTTTTCGTGTTAGGAAGGGATTAGCTGTACTTATCACCGCATTCTGAACAGTGTTTGCATTTGTACATCTACATATATACATGTTGCATTTATTCATCTGTGTGTATTTGTGTATCTCTGCCTTCGTCTGCTTCTTTACATTTGTGCATCGCGTCCGTGGTGGTAAGTGGTGGCGACCATCATCCACTCACTTGTTGTTTTTCCTTCACCTTTATCATTCATTTCTTGTGTCTGCCCACCTCTCATTTTACTTCTGCCATCCTTCTTGTCACATTTTATTACTCTTCTTTCCACTTCACATGGCTCTGCATTGAGTGACAAGCCTACTAGTTTCCCGTAACCCAGGAAACCATTTGCAACTCTTGGTGGTAACTATACAGACATAACGGGGTGATGTGGGGCTCCTGTTAATTGGGTGGAAAGACTCAATTGCGGCGTCCATCCGGGAACCAAACCTCCACACTCTTACTGCAAATGAATGTCGGTCCTCTGCTTGGGATGGTCCTGCAAGGGCGGTTATTGGCTTGTGGTTGATGGGTGTACACGGCCTTACAGACCGGGGTTACTCAGCAACATCTCTTTCCAGCTGTAGCTTTTCATTTGTATCTGTCGTTGTGACTACTTTTCGTGCTAGTATGGAATTGTCAATACATCTGTTTGCATGTGTACATCGTCATCATCATCATCATCATCATTTACACCCGCCTCTTGTTCACCCAATCCTTTGTGTACAGCGATATCATATGTGCGTTTTGTTCTCTCTTTTGGTGTTAGAAAGGGATTATTTCTACATATTAGTGCATTTGTACACCGGTTTCTGTATGATTTTTTGTTGTTGTTGCATTTGTCATTGTTTCCTAGTTTCATTTTGAGTACCTATACAGCCGTTTACATTTGTACACCGTATCATCATCATCACCAAACGCACCACAGTGACTTAAACTGTCTCGTTTGTGGTAAACTAAAGGGTTTCATGTAATTTAACTTTACCCTTTTGCCTGACCCGTAACTCTTCCACTAATATTGATTTAGATCGTATAAGATTGTTTGAGATGACCTTGTCCTCTGACCTTGACCTTTTAATTTTCGGTGACCATGACCTTTGACTGACTGTTCACTAAATCGAACTCTCCTATTCTTGTCTTGCCCTTAACCCCTCCACAAAAGCTGGTCTAAATCGGATGAAAAATTTAAGTTGACCCTGCCATGCGACATCCACTTTTGACCCATTCTTCTGAAAAATCTTGAGGTTAACTTTTTGACTTTAGCCTCAATCTTACCACCAAGTTTCATCCAGATCAATGAAAAACTGATTAAATTATAGTGTTCAGAGAGAGACACAAGTACCTCCCCAAAGTTTGACGAATACATAGCGGAAAATTCGAACCATCTGAAAAACACAGTAATAGAGATGGGGATTTCATTATATTTCGTCCTGACGACCCAGGACCGGACAAAGGACTTGGTAATGAGTACATGGAATGTAAGAGGAGCGAATGATGAGGTGAACGAGAGAGAGATTGCCCAGGTGCTTGAGGGTGCGAAAGTGGATGTATGTGGAATAACTGAAACAAAATGGAGAGGAGAAAGTGTGAGAGAATGGGAGTATGGATGGGGTATATGTGCAGGAGTAGGTGAGAATAAGAGGGCAAAGGAAGGAGTATGTATAGTTGTGAGTAAAAGATGGAAGAAGAGCATAAGACAGTATGGATCAGTTGGGTCAAGGATTGTGTGGGTTATGTTGAAAGTTGGAATACAAATGTGGGCGATTGTGTGTGTGTGTATGCGCCAACGCAAGATCGTGCTAGAAGAGTGAGAGAAGAGTTCTAGACAAATGTGCAAGCGTGCATGGAAAAGTTTGGAAGGAATGAGAGAGTGTTTTTGATCGGTGATATGAATGGTAAAGTTGAGAATGTGAAGGTGGATGGAATAGTTGGTGAGTGGGGTGTGCCTTCTGAGATAGATGAGAATGGGAGTGCGTTAGTGGACATTTGTGCTGGGAGAGGGTTGGTGATAGCCAATACCCTCTTCAGGCATAAAATGATCCACAGGTATACATGGCGAGTGAGGAGAAGGGTGGGTGGTGAACTGAATGAAAGGAAGGCAATGATTGATTATGTGTGTGTGGATGAAAGGATCCGAAGATGTGTAATGGATGCAAGAGCTTATAAAGGTTGGGGGAGTGGATTTTCTGACCACTACTTGGTGGTGGCCAGAATTAGGATTCAAGTAAGATGGAGGAATAGAAGAAGAGAAAGACGAGAGGAAGGAGTAGTTGCAAGGAGAATGGAAAGGTTACAAGAGGATGAGAAAAAGGCAGAGTATAAGAGAGAAATGGAGGAACGATTGGGCAAATATGAATTGGAGCAGATGGGAGACGTGGAAGGTGTGTGTAGGATATTTACAGAAGAAATATGTGCAGCATGTGATGTGGTGTGTGGAAGGAAGAGAAGACGGAGGGGGGTGCAAGGAACAGCGTGGTGGACTGAAGAGGTGAGACAGGCTGTGGCACAAAAGAAGAAAGCATACAATGAATGGATGAGAAATAGGGGCGTGGAAGAAGCTGAGAAGCAGAAGAGAGAGTTATATGTAGAAAGAAAGAGAGAGGTGAAAAGATTAGTAAGAGAGAGTAAGAAGAGAGTGGATGAGGAATTTGGAAGGAATTTGAGTGTAAAGTGGAGTGACTGTACGAAACTGTTCTGGAAAGAGGTGAAAAGAGTAAGACAGGGTGGAAGTGAAGTTAACAGGGGAGTGAAAGACAAATATGGTAGATTACTAGTGGAGAAGGGAGAAAAGGTGAGCAGATGGAGAGAATACTTTAAGGAATTGTTGAACATAGAGGATGGAAGTAATGCGAGTATAAGTGGCTGGGGAATGGCTGGGAGAAGGAGGGAGGTGAGAAGACAGGAAGAAATCAGTAGGATAGAAGTTGTGGAAGCAATGAAGAAAGTTAAATCGGGGAAAGCCCCAGGAATTGATGGAGTGTGTGGTGAAATGCTGAAGCATGGGGGAGAGATAGTCGTAGAATGGATGTGGAAGATGTGCAGATTGGCCTGGGAGGAAGGTAGAGTCCCGGAGGATTGGAAGTCAGGTATAATTATTCCCTTGTACAGAGGAAAAGGGGAAAAAGAAGTGTGTGGTAATCATAGGGGCATTTGTCTCCTTAGTATAATAGGAAAAGTGTATGGTAGGATACTTATTGACAGAGTTAGAGAAAGAACAGAGAAATTAGTTGGAGAAGAACAGGGAGGCTTTAGGAAGGGAAGAGGTTGTGCAGATCAGATATTCATTCTTAGATCTGTAGTGGAAAAGTTTCTAGAGAAGGGAAAGAAGTTGTATGCGGCTTTCATGGATTTGGAGAAAGCATATGACAGGGTGGATAGACAAGGATTGAGGAAAGTATTAAGAATATATGGAGTAGATGGGAAGTTGTTGAATGCTGTGAAGAGAATGTACGATGGTGCGAAGGCTGCACTGCGTGTGGATGGTGAACTAAGTGAATTTTTCTCTTTGAAAGTTGGGTTGAAACATGGATGTGTCATGTCGCCATGGTTGTTCAATCTGTACATGGATGGGGTAATAAAAGAGGTACAAGGTAGGGTAGTGGATGTTGGAGTGGCCCTGGTGAGAGAGGATAGTGTTTGGAAACTCCCTGTACTGTTGTTTGCAGATGATACTGTGTTGTTGAGTGATTACGAAGGGGAGCTGCAAGGCTTGGTGGATGAGTTTGGGAGAGTGTGTAAGAAACGAAATCTAAAGGTGAATGTAGGGAAGAGTAAAGTAATGGTCTCTGAGAGAGGTGAAGTGAGTGAATGTACAGTGAGGTTGGATGGTGAGGAATTGGAAAATGTGAGTACGTTTAAGTACTTGGGTAGTGTGATGAGTAAGGATGGAGGTTTGGAGGGTGAAGTGCTTGAAAGGGTACAGCAGGGAAGAAAGATTGTTGGTTCTTTGAAAGCAGTGATAAGAAACAGGGAAGTGAGCATGGAAGTGAAAAAGTTACTACATGACAGTAATGTGATACCAACTCTAACGTATGGAAGTGAAGCTTGGACGTTGTTGGAAGGACACAAGTCAAGAGTGAGAGCAGTGGAAATGAGTTATTTAAGAGGAGCCTGTGGAGTCACATGGAGAGACAGGTTGGCGAATGAGGATATAAAGGAGCGTTGTGGTGTGGATGTGGATGTGATAGGAAGCGTTATGAGGAACACACTGAGGTGGTTTGGCCATGTGGAGAGGATGGAGGGTGAAAGACTGACGAAGAGAGTGTATGTGAGTGAGGTGGAGGGGGGAAGAGGGAGGGGGAGGCCGAGGATGAGATGGAGGGTTGGGGTGGAGAGGTATATGAGAGAGGGGAGTGTGAGTTGGGAGCAGGGCAGTGAAATGGCGGGGGACAGGGCGACTTGGAGGCGATTTGTTTGTGGCCACCCCAAACGGGATTGAGGCGTCTGGCAATAGATAGATAGATAGTAAATTTTCTTCAGACGGGACTGGGAAGCCTTTGATTGTATGCACACAGAGACACTTGGATCGAACTTTGACCTTGCCCTGTGACCCTTACCTTTCACTGCTTGTCCTCAAAATCGAATCCCTTTGTACGTTCCGTACCCTCAGCTGTTCCACCAAGTTTCCTCTAATTCGGATAAAAAACTGGACAATGTCAGACTTTTCCTTAGCCCTGTCAGCTTGATCTTTGACCCCATTGTTCTGTAATATAGACGTTCAAACCATAACCTGACCCTCATCATGTGTGGCAAGTTTGGTTAAGATCGGATATTAACTATTCTGACATCTCTCTCTCTCTCTCTCTCTCTCTCTCTCTCCAGTATATATATATTGTGTAACTGTACGTGCGTGTGCGTATTTGTGTTTGTATGTATGCTCATGTAGTATTTATGAGTGTATACGGTGTGTGTGTGTGTGTGTGTGTGTGTGTGTGTGTGTGTAGAGAGAGGGTGATATATTCCGCCCTAGAGAGTGTAATGCCGCGCAACAGTTGGCATCTCCTGAAATATCTCCTCCTCCGGGAGTATGTGAGAGAGGGGCGGGGAGAGTGGGGGAGGAGGTGGTAAAGAGAGAGAGAGAGAGAGAGAGAGAGAGAGAGAGGGAGCGGTTAGGAAGTTGGGAAAGCAAGAAAAGGAAAATACATGAGGAAAGGATGCGGAAGAGAAGTACTGTATGCGTGTCTGGAAGGAGTGGAATGGAGTATGTTCAGAGGGAACGAATGTTTGGTGGGGTGGAGGGGTTGAGAGGCTGAGAGTAGGGATATGGGGTTATATGGAGTGGTGAGTATTAGGGAAGGAGTGGCGAGGTAAGTGAAGAGGGAGAGGGGTAGGAGAGAGGGAATGGAAAGAGATGAGTGCGAGGATGGAGTAAGCGAGAGTGCTGAGAGAGAGAGAGAGAGAGAGGTAAGAGTCAAGGAGGGGAGGAATAAGATGGCTAGCAATAGAGAGAGAGAGAAGGATAAGCAGAGAAAGAACAGAAGAGGTAGAGGGTGAAATGAAGAAGACGGTGAGAGGGATTCGTAATGAAGATATGTAAGAGGAAATGTAGGTGAGAGGAAATTGGAAGATGATTAGATATATGGAGGAGGAGGGAAGGAGATGATGAGAAGAGGAATGTGTAAAGGGCTGAGGGAGCGAGGGCAGGGATGTTGAGAGAAGGCTGTGGACGGAGGGATGTGGGAAGAGGAAAGGGATGATAAAGGGAAAGAAGGCTGAAAGAGAGAGAGAGAGAGAGTCAAGAAAAAGAGGACGAGAGGGAGGAGGAGGAAAAATCGAGAGGAGGGCTATGTACGGGAGAGGAGGGATAGAGAGAGAAATCGGCAGAAAAGGGACAGTCGGGGTTGTAGAGCTAGAGGAGGCAGAGTGAGGGAAATTAAAGACGATGAGTATTGTGTAAGGGAGAACTTGGAGAAGAGTTTAAGGGCACGTAACAAGGGGAGAGAGCGATAGGGACCAAGTAGTGCAAAGGCAAGCAAACAGCATGAGAATGGTTCTTTCAAGGCTGTTTCTTGTGGGTTAGGTTATTAGTAAGGTATCAACTCAATGAGTCTGAGAAAGAAGAGTATATGATATGGCTCCTTCCCACCCTACCAATCACTCGATCAAGTGCTGGTAGGAGAACGTGAGGAAGATTACCTTGATCTGTAGAGAAATTCTCATCGTAATTACAGTGGAAAATGTGAATGTAAATCATATTCTGTACTCTCTTAACCTGAAAAAGAAAGTAATATCATTTTAACATTTGGTACATATCGATGTTGTGCGTTTGTGTTTTTTGTATTTGCTGTATGAAACACAATACTTCAGAAATTTATTATTCAGTAGTGAATTCGTTGGGGATTAGATGACAATTGCTTATCAAAGTGATTTTTAGGTGATCGCACTGTATCACAGTTCACCACCTTGGATAGATTTTGATCCACATATTTACATGAGCAGAAGATCTTGGCTTCATATCAGTGGAAACGTTTGCCAACAGTTTTATGATCATTTTCTCTCATATAACTTGACTAATCTACTGTGAAACATTTTTCCACAGCTGTATTGTCATATTCTTCCCCATGTAGTATTTTTATCGTTATGAGTTTATATACTGTTATTTTTTTCTTCCTTTGCTGTGCACTGTCAGCTTCTGACACCTTTTAACAGGACGACCTGAACTGGACACAGTGCTTTAGGTGTAGGCATTTTTTAGCACTCCAAGGGATGATAATATTTTTTATTCTTATTCAAATAATCTGCCAAGGCTATTTTTTCGCATTGCTTTGGTGGCTTTACAGCCTTCGTAGTTTGCATAATTTCGAACCGTTCTTTACTATAAACCCATGCCTTTTTCATGGCCTACAAAATCAAGTTGAATATTGCTGGCTTTTTTTCTCTACTGTCAGTGTTTAGTACCTTCAGTTTACTAAAAATAAAATCCACCTATGTTTGTGCTTAGTTTAAAAGCTTATAAATGTTTTGCAGGATCACCAGCTTTTGTCAAAATTTGTCTGCTCTGTCACCGGTTTTTGTATCATCAGGAAATAGGGTAATTTACAACACATACCTTCGCCAGTATCATCTATTTATATTAAAAACCAAGTAGTACCAAGCAGTGATCCTTGTAGCAGTCCGCCTGAACGTCTTTCCTGTTGATTCTTTCTCATTTATTACAACTCAGTGCCACTCGTTGATCCATCTAAGGAGATCGTAATACTTTAACTTTTGAAATTATCCTTTGGGAAACTTTACTGAATACCTTTTGAAAATGGAGATGTACATAATCAGTGGATTTGTTCTCATCATGCTTAATAAGTACATCGTAGAAAAATACAAGAGATTTGTAAGTCAAGAGCAATTATTGCGGTCTATTTTGTTAATCTTTAAGTAGATCATTTGTTTCTAAGTTGTTGCCAAATCAGTCTAGGATAATAGTTTCTAACAACGTGAAAATCACAGATATTAAACTAACTGAACGGTAATTTTTCGCCTGTGATTTGCTACCGTCTTTAAAATCAAGTGTAATACCTTGCTGCTGCTTAATGACATGTTGAGCTTACGTCTGTGTAAGAGATGCAGGTGAGATACGAGAGAGAGTCCCGAAAAATCAGAAAGCACATAGAGGGTGAGCAAAGGAGGGTACATACAGAGAAGTGAATGGAGAAGGCCTGATTAAGAGGAAGAGGAAGATAAGAGAGATAAGATATGAAGAGGGAAGGGTTTGACGAGTAGATGAAAAATGGACAAATTGTAGAGTAGAAGGGGGGCATGAAGAGGAAGTAGATACGGTAATGAACTGGGAAAATGAGAGAGAGAGAGAGAGAGAGAGAGAGAGAGAAACCTGGTACAAATTAAGTGGAAGAGGAGGAGGAGGAAGAGGAACATAAAATTATTGCTCACCAAGTAGACGGGGATCATTAAGGTAAAGAACCTATAGCATATTTCTTAAATCGTAATCTTACCCTTTTATCCCACTACCATCCTATTTACAACCGAGGTCCCTATTTTAGTTGTAGGTCTACCCCGGAATCGAACCCAGAACTTCTCGGGTACAGATCTAGTGCGATACCGACTACACCACCCCCCTTGCTGCATCCGTGGCTGCTAAAGGGTTAATACCGGAAACTTATTGCGTACCCTAAATCGTATATAACGCTAACTTTGTGGGATGGTCGAATTTGTACCCGGAGAAAACTGAAACACACACACACACACACACACACACACACACACACACACACACACACACACACACACACACACACACACACACACACACACACACACACACACACGGCCATACATGAACACCTACACAGTCCTTGTCTGCACACGGCCACACATGCACACACAGACACATTCCCCCAGCCATATAATTCTGAGAGAGAGAGAGAGAGAGAGAGAGAGAGAGAGAGAGAGAGAGAGCGCCTGGTACAAATTATCGAGGACAATAAACTGTGTGGAAAGACGGGTGTTGGGCCGCCCTGTCTAAACATGGCTTTCTCTGCCGCTCTCTCTTTCTTACGTCAACTACCTACTTCAGTTTTCTCCTTAATTTTTTCTACTTTATCTCTCTTGCTTTAATGTTTCTCTAGCTTTCTCATTGACTTAAACTTTCTTCATGCCTTATTTTTTTCTTTCTTTTTAGCTCAGTCTTCCTTTCCTTAGCTTTTTATTTATAGCTTTTAGTTTATTAAAAAAAAAAAAAAAACTTGCACTCTTTAAGCAGTCTTCTACGTAGGTTTCTCCATGACTTTCGTATTTTAGTTTGCTCACTAGCTTACGTATTTTAGCTTTTTCATTACCTTTCTTAATCCTTACAAGATAAAAAAGATTTCCTTCATTTGTGACTTCCCTGTCCATACCTTTGTTGAACTCTCCCATTCCCCTCCTTCTGCATTCTTCTCACACTCTCCTTCATTCCCTCTTTCTCTCCTCTTCCAAATCCCTCTTCGTTATCCTTTACCCAGCATCATTCCTTAGTCTGTCCCTATTCCTTTAAAATTCTCTCTTCCATTCATCCCTTTTTCTCTTTCCTTCATTCCATTCTCCTCCAAATCCCTCTCTTTTTCTTTACTGCATTTCCGTCTCCTCCGAATCCCTCTCCTCCTCCTCCATCCTCTCTCTTCCAAATCCCTCCTCCTCTATCCCTCTTCCCCTCCCCCCACCATTCCTTATAGCGGTGACATAGAGCTGTGTGTAATGCTGACTTAACACACAGCCATCATACTTAGTTTATTTTAGCCTTCCCAGATTCCTTCTCTCCCTCTCTTCATCCCCCCCCCCTCTTCCTTCCTTCATTCGCTCTCCCATTTGTCATCCATTTATCCTTCATTTTTCTCTGTCATTCTCAGTCTATAATCTCATTTCCTTTCACATGCCCTTTCAGTTCTTTCACTTTTGTCACTTTCATTCCTTCCCTGTTACATTCAGTCCTTCCCTCCCTTTCCAGATCCCTTTTCTCCTCCTCCTGCTCCTCCTTTATCCCTCCTCCTCTAAGCCCCTTCCATCCATCCCTAACCCATACCCTCTATCCCCAACCCCTCCCCTCTCTTCCTAACCCCTTGCATTCCATTCCTGACCCCTTCCTTCTATCCCTAACTCCTCTCCTTTATCCCTAAACCCTGCCCTTTATCCCTAACCCCTCCCCATAATCACTAACTCCTCCCAACAATCCCTATCCCCTTCCCTCTCCATTCCTTAAACGATAACCAACATTCTTGTGTAATATTTATCGCAAATCCTTCCTCTGTTCTTCCTTCATCCTTCAACTCACCACTCCATCCCTCTCTCTTCTTTTCCTGCCCCATCTTCCTCTTCCATGTTCTACTCCGATCATTCCATCCTCTCTCTCCTTCATACCGTGCCCCCCCCCCCTCCTTATTTTTCCTCACTTCTCTTTTACACATACACCCGTTGTTTCCCTCCTCCCTTAACCATTTCTTCTCATCTCGCATCCTTCATCCTCCATTCTTCTTCCTCCCAATCCCTCTTTCTTACATCACTCACCCTTCACCATACCTTGAATGATGCCTTAGACGCACATCCATCCTACTTACATTTCTTTTATACTCTTCAGATTCCTTCCTTACTTCTTCATCCTTCACCTTCATCCTTCCCACTTCATTCGACATCACCTTTTATCATTCATCCCACATTTCTCGTTCATCCATTCCTCCGTTCCCCAATCCTTCATCTTTTCCTTCCACCGTCCTTTATGTCCTCCATCTCTTACTAGCCATTCACTTCACCCCTCTTTCTCTCCTGCATCCTTTATTGTTTTCCTTCTTTCCTTGCTTCCTCCCTTACTCTTCTAAACTTCTCTCCTCCACCTCCTCCATCCCTCCTCCTCCAAATTTTTCCTTCTCCAAATCCTTCCTCCTCCAAGTCTCTCCTCCGCCATCCCTCACCCACCATCCCTACCGGACCCAGGTTCAAATCCCCGCTGGGGCAGGGAACAGTTTAAGGATTTGAATTTCATGTACAGCAGACTTTACCGGTCTACCAGAAGACCCGCCGACATGTAAAAATACCCCGCTAATACCAATACACCAGTCCTGTATGAGACAGCCCTAGCATGTATTCAATATGGACGGTGGATGTTAGCCCCGAAGTGGTGACACGAAGAGGTGTATGATATGTAGGAGGACTACTGGTCCTTGAGAGCAGTCTGTGAAGCCTATGCCCAGAGCCGAGGCCTGAAAAAAAAAAAAAAAATCTTTCGTTATTTCATACAGTCACTTAAATCATCATCAATCCTTCATGCTTTTTCCAGCTATCCTGATCCAAAACTCCCATTTCTTCCTCATTCCTTCCCTTTCCATCACTTCTCACTTTCCTTTTGTTAAGTTCTATCATTACTTTCCAACATCCTCCTTCCCCTCCATCCCTATTCTTTCATTTTCCATCATTCCCTCCCTCTCCTCCTTCCAAATCCCTCTCCTTCATCCCCCATCCCACTTAAATTTCTTCCCTTCCTTTCAAATCCCTCCTGTCTTTCTTCTTTCTCCATCAGTGCCTCTTCTTTCCATTCCTTCCTTCTTCCCATTTCCATTCTATATCTCTCTCCTTCATTCCTTCCCTGCCTTCCACATTGCCCCTCATTTTTCTTTCACCTCACCCCTCTCTCATCCCTTCCATCTTACATCCTCCTTCATTACTTCCCTTCTTAATCCCTCTCCTCCTCTTCCTTCTCCTCCTCCATATCTCCTTCTTTCAAAATCCATCTTCTCCTCCGCCTCTCTTTCTTCTCCTCCGCCTCTCCTTCTCCTCCATCTCTCCTTCTCCTCCATCTCTCCTTCTCCATCTCTTCTTCTCCTCCTCTCTCCTTCTCCTCTCCAAATCCTTCCCCAACCCCCAACCCCACCATTCCTTAGCGATGACGTAAAGCCGTGTGTAATATTGACTTAACGCACACACTAACTCACACGGAGCCACCATAAACTAGCCGAGGTTTTCTGCAATTTGTATCATAACCAAGTGCCGGGGGGGAGGGGGGAGAGGTTGGTGGGAGGAGGGGAAGGGAGGGGGATGAGGGTGGAGGGAGGGGAAGGTTGCAGAGAGGGTGGAGGAAGGTTGAAGGGAGGGTGGTGGAGGGCAAAGTGTGGGGAACAGTGCCGGGGGGAGGGGTGGGGGAAGTTGGAGAGGGGGGGAAGGGAGGGGGATGAGGGTGGAGGGAGGGGTAGGTTGCAGGGAGGGTGGAGGAAGGTTGAAGGGAGGGTGGGGAAGGGCAAAGTGTGGGGAAGGTCGGAGGGAGTGCGGGGATGGAGGTGGGAGAGGTTAGAGGGAGGGTGGAGGAGGTTGGAGGGAGGGTGGGGGAGGGAAAAATGTTGGGAGATTGGGGAGTGGGAGGGTAGAGAGAGGGATAACTGTGAGGAGGGAGAGACAGAGGAGGAGGAGCAAGGGGGTGAAAGGGAAGGGGGAGGGGAGAGGAAGGGATGAGAAGGGTAGGGACCTTTTGAGGGGTGGGGGAAGGGAAGAGTTTGGGGAAGGAAGGAAGTGTAAGGAACGGTAGAGAAATGTGGAGACTGGAGCGAATGATTGAAAGAGATAGGGAAGGGTTGAGAGAGTTAAGGATTTGGAGAAGAGAGATACGGGAGAGGAGAGAAGAGGGAGGAAAGGATGGAAAGGAACGAATGGGGACGGAGTGTTTAACGTAGAGGAGAAGAGAGGGGAAACTAAAACGGGTGAAAGAAACGTGTAGGAGTAGAAATGGATGGAAAAGGAATGATTTCAAAGAGAGTACAAGAAAAACAAGCACCAGCACAGATATTGATCCTTTGATGCTGTTTATTATAAGATGGAATAAAACTAACGTAACAATTCTGATTTAAAGATAGTGGGGAGGAAGGAAGCAAGGGAAGAGTAAGAGTAGCTAAGGGAGAAGGTGGAAGGTATGGAGAGGGCAAAAGGAAGAGTGGGGAGCATGGAGGAAGGGTCGGAAAGAGAAAAAAAAAAGAGGTTAGGAGAGAGACGGAAAGGTGGAAGAGGGTGAGAGAAGTGTGCGGTGGGTGAAACAAGGGTGGGGGAAGAGGAGGGAAGAGAGAACAAAATATGGGGAGGATGTGAGATATCAAAGGAGTACAAAGGAATACAAATGAAAACCAAGTGAAACAGCCCTGAAGGCCCTATCGAGGTTGTTAGTTACTTGGGAGGATATAATTTGGTAACTAATCCCTGAATCTAACACAAGGATAGAAAAGCAAGAAGTCAGGGAAAAGTGGTGGGAGTGGGGAGGCGGAGGGAATGGTTGGAAGACTGAGGGAAAGGTAGGGAGGAAAAAGGAAGAACAGGGAGGAGAAGGGAGGAGAAGGGGAGGATGATGAGAGAGGCAGGTGAGAGGGTGATGGTGAGAATCAATGAGGGTCGAGGAAGAGAAAATGTGAAAAAATAACATGGATGTGAAGAATATTGGGTAGGGATAAGAAAATGAAAACTGGTAGAAAAAAGGTTTAACAAAAAGTGAAGGAGGGATTAAAGTGTAAGACGGGGTGGGGGAAACAGGAGGAAGTGTGGGAGGGTGAGTGGGTGGGAAATACGTCATGGAGGAGGTCTCAAGTCGAGGATGAGAGGGTGGAGTGAGAAAGGTTAAGTGAGAGTAAATATGATGAGGGAAAGAGAGGGAGAGAAAGTTAAACCTTGGGGTGAGGGAATTGGAGTGATGCTTTTTTAACTAAAAGAAGGAAAAGACGTATATAGATAGAATCGGTAGAGAGGCTGTCTGCAGTCCTAATGGACCCAAGTTCGAATCCCGGCTGGGGCAGGGTACAGTTTAAGGATTTGAATTTCATAAAAAGCAGACTTTTCTGTCCTACCAGATGACCCAACGACGTCATAAAAGTACCCCCGCTAATACCAGTACACCAGTCTTGTATGAGACAGCCCTAGCATGTATTCAATATGGATGGTGGGCGTTAGCGCCGAAGTAGTGACATGTGGAGATGTAGAAGGACTGCTGGGCCCCAGGGAGGACCACTGGGACATGGAAGTAGGCCCTGAAGCTGCCCAGAGTCGGATATACACACACACACACACACACACACACACACACACACACAGTAGGGTGAAAGGAAGAGGAAGGAGGAGACTGGTGTGTGAGGTTTAAGAGAGTGAAGCATAAAAGTGCGTAGGAAGAAGCAAAAAGTTAGTGGAGAGACTTGTAAGAAGGTAAGTTAAAATGGGGTTTGGAGAATGGGGAAGATGAGTATGTGGAGGATGACTTGAGAGGGAGAGGTGCGTCGATCTGAAGGAAGAGAGGGAGACACACTGGAGGAACTTAGAAAGGAATATATAATGAAAGTGGAAGGGAGATGGAGAAGAGAGAGGTAAGACATGCCAAGGTTGAGAATTAAAGGGAGGTACATAGAATGTGAGGGGAGAGAGAAAGAAAAAAAAGATAACTAAGAGGTTTGGGGCAAGGTAAGATAGAATGGTGATGCAAAAGGGAGCAGAAATGTAGAGATGATTGTGTGGAGTGATGACTGAATGAGTATGATGTGGTAATGTGTGGGAAGGGAGGGATGTTCGAGGAAGACGATAAAATTGAGGGTTGGGATGGCAGAGGATGAAGTGTGGTGGGTGGGTGTGTGTTAGGGTGCGGATTGAGAGAATGAGGTGCGTTGGTTTAAGGGGAAGAAGGGAAAAAATGGAGAAAGTTTGGGAGAGAGGAGATGGCAGGGAGTGAAGGGATGGAGGAGAAGGAAGTGAAGATGAAGAGAATGAGATGCGAAGATATGAAGAGGTATCAAGAATGACATTGCTGGAGATTTGGAGAAAGAACGGTTTAGGGAGAGAGAGAGAGGGGGGGGAGGGGAAGAATAAGAGGTATGCATACGAGGAGACAGATAGATGGACAGATAGATAAATAGATACACACAGACAACCAGAAAGATAGATAGATGTCAAACAAAAGAGGAGAAAACTAGAGAGGGAAAGAGATATGGATGAAACACAAGGGGAATATATAAGATTTACTTACTTTTAATGATCACCATTCATTATTCTCTCTCTCTCTCTCTCTCTCTCTCTCTCTCTCTCTCTCGTACCACCAACCTCATTAGCCGAAACTGGCCTAACAAGTTTTCTCCTTAATAACGTCAAATTAACTCTGCGATAATCAGCGGCAATTCTCCTTATCATTTTTGACCTAAAGTTCGTATTTGTGAGCTTCGGAGTAGTTGGCAATCTTTTCCAATTGGGTGAAGTGTTGCCTGATTTGCATATGATAATTTCGATGCCCTGAGTGATGAGGGGATGGTTGGTTGGCTTGGTTTTCGAGTGGTACTTTCATGATAGTTTCCTTACCTTTGTGTTTTCCCTTTCCTGTTACCTGATCATACTCGCCCATTTTGTGATTGTGGGAGTTGGTATGATGATGATAACGATGATGATTATGTAGGTGAAGAGAAGGACGATGAGGAGAATATTGATTACTAATAATGTTAATAGTAATGATGATAGTGCGGTTGATGATGCTGTTGGTGATTATAATGTCATTTTTTATAACAGCTACCCATTTGCATTTATTAGGTGTACTGTATTTTATTGGGCATATAAAATATACATACATACATACGGAGACAGAGATAGATAGATAGATAGATAGGGAGAGAGAGAGAGAGAGAGAGAGAGAGAGCCGTGGTACTCGAAAGAATACATTTTCGACACGAGTGGCTATGGAAAGATTTTTAATTAGCATGGCTTTCTTGTAGGGTAGAACCAAGAAATTTGTTAACTTGTTTAAAGAATGAGTGGAAGTGTGGCTGGCTTCACTAGATATTCTAATTAAAGCTCATTATATATGCTTATTTCTTTATCTAGTTTCTGCCGAGCCATTATACTGCGTGGGATTCTGGGATGGGATGGTGATGAATGAAAAATGTCACAAAAGATTCACTATTTTTCACCTCTGTTTTTCCCTTCATACCCTGAGGATTTCTAGTTTTCAATTTCGTATTTCTTCTTGTAGCCTTCCGTGCGCGTCGTAATTTTAGACTTTTGTGATCTTTACATTTTTAAGCAGAATCTGTATATTTTTAGCATTATTTTGGTTATTTTTGTTCTTTTCCTTGTCAGTCTGATAATGGTTGGTCTATCCTGCCCCGACATTTTCCGAGAGATGTTGAACATGGTGGGGGAGTGGATGAAAGGTGTTGTGTCTTGGGAGGAGGGGTCGTGGCAGGAGATAAGAAATACCTTGTGGTCTTTATTTTTTGCCCTTTTCAGACGATTTTATTCAGCCCGTAGGAGAATTTTCAAATTGGTGTGGGTAGGTGAAGTCCCCATTAACTCCTTCACTGTGAAACATCTCCTCGGGGGTTTAATAAAATCGTCTGGAAGTAGCAGTAATAAGGGTTTAATGTCTTAGGTAGTCGTGCTTGCTGGGCTGAGTCGCTTTTATTTCTAGTGCTTTATTTGTTGCTTTTGTGTTTTCTTTATTTACATTAACCAGTATGTTTAGCCTTACATAATCAGGGGAGCAAGATTTCGTTTTTTTTTTTCCATGTATTATGATGAGTACAGTTTTTATTACGAGTTAATATTACATTCATAGAAAGACTTTTACATATGTTTAGATTTGCTTAGACCCTTCAGTACGACAACGTTTTTCTGGCTACCTCGAGGCTATTATTTTAACACCTGGAGAGACCGTGTGTTGTAATCCTACCTTTCTCACATGCTCTTCATTGGGGATTAAAATCGTCTGGCAAAGGAAAAATCGTGTGGCAAGGAAAAAAATCGTCTGGCAAGGAAAAATCGTCCAGCAAGGAAAAAATCAGGGAAAGGGAAAAATCGTCTGGTAAAAGGAAGGATAATCCGACAAAGGGAAAATCGTCTGCCGAAGGGAAAATTGTCTAACAAAGGGAAGGTTCATCTGGCAATGGGTAAAATCGTCTGGCGAAAGAAGAAAATCATACGACAAAGGGAAAAAATCGTATTAAAAAGTAAAAATGTCAAAGGAAAAATTATTCGATAGAGAAAAAATCGTCAGAAAAAGAAAAAAATCGTCAGGCAAAGGGAAAAATCGTCAGGCAAAGGGAAAAAAATCGTCAGGAGTTAATAAGAATGGAAAGAAAAAACACCGGGAATGCTGTGCTTGAAGTCAGCCTCTTTCTCATGGCCCGTGTGTTTGATGCATTTGGCTTAGACCCCGTGAATTGCTTGAAGTCTGCTTGGAAGGGAAAAAGAGGAGGAGGAGGAGGAGAAGGAAAGAGGGGGGAGAAAGAGAGGGAGGTCTAAGAGGAAGAGGAGAGGGAGGGTGAAGAGGGAGAGACAGAGAGAGAGAGGGGGAGGGGAGAAGAAAGTGGAAGAAAGAGAGAGGTCTGATGTTGGAAAGGAGAAAAGGAAGTATTAAGGAAGAAGTAGAGAGAGAGAGAGAGAGAGGGAGAGAATTACTTGAAGAGGTGGATAAAAAACACCAGGAGAGCAAGAGATGTGGATAACTGAAGACAGGAGCGGTAAGAAGGTGAGAGGAAAATGAACACAAAAAGGTTAATATTTACTCTCAGCTCTGGATGAAAGGGAGGAGGAAGAGGAGGAGGAGGAGGAGTAGGATTTTTGTTGTTATTGTTATCATTGTTATTAATATTATAGTCATCATTATTATTATTTATTATTATTATTATTGATTACGGTACAGATGAGGAAACAAGTGAAAAAAGGGAAAGAAACATCATTAGGAAAGTACGAAAGGATGGGAGAAGGAGGGAGGAAGGAAGGAAGGAAATTAGGGAGGGAAGCTGGGAGGAGGAAAAGATCAGGAGGAAGGGGAGAGAGAAAGATTGGAGGAAGGGAGAGATTTAAGAACCTTTAGGAGAGAGGAAGAGTTAGGCCCAAGGGAGAGGAGAGAGAGAGGGAGGGAGGGAGAGTAGCGCCCAAGGGAGGCAAGAGAGGGAAAGAATGAAGAAAGGAGAGAGAGAGAGAGAGAGAGAGAATGGGAAGAGGGAAAGAAAGGGAATGAAAGAAAAATAAGTTGAGTAAAAGAATGAACGAGAAGAAAGAAAAGAATCGGAGGATGGGGAAAGGAAAATATGAAAGAGATGAGAAGAGCAGAAGAGAGAATGAAAGGAGGAAGAGAGAAAATCTAGCGAAGGAGAGGAAAAAGAGAGAATAGAGGGAAGAGGAGAGAGACCTGAGAAATGGAGAGATGTAAAAGGAGAAGATGAACAGTGTATCTGTAACGAGGGAGTAAATCAGAGAGAGAGAGAGAGAGAGAGAGAGAGAGAGCAGCCGGTGGTTAAACAGCGAGGGAGGAGAAGGTGGGACGAAAAGGTTTAGGAGTAAAGCTGGTTCAGTAAAGTGGAAGAAAAGGAGAGAGAGAGAGAGAGAGAGAGAGAGAGAAAGTAAGGGAAGGGGAGATGGAAGAGTGAGGAGGAGGAGGAAAGTAATGAGGGAGAGAGAAAAATAGGTTCAGTAAAGGGGGAGAGAAGAATAAGGAAGAGATGAAGTAGATTAGGAAGGGGGAGAAGACGGTGGACTAGGGAAGAAGTGGAGGGAGAAGGTAAGGAAAGAAATTATGCGAGAGGGAAGGAAGGCAGAGAATGGATTAGTAATGAGGGAAGGGAGGGAAGAGATCGGGAAGGGAGAGAGGGAAGGAGAGAAAAGATGAGGACGGGAGGGAGGGAAGGAGAGAGGGAGGGGACGAGGAAGGGAGAGAGGGAAGAAGAGAGAGGATGAGGGAGGGAGGAAGGGAAGGGTTGATGGAGAGAGGACAGGGGGAGTATCAGTAATGAGGGAAGGATGAGGGAGGATGGTGGGTTGTGGAGATTTATCACTTCCACACAACTTTACTCATTATGTTGTGTACCGATGATATGATAGCAGCCGAGGGGAGGGGGAAGCAAGGGAGGCAGGGCACAGGCAGGAGAAGAGGCAGAGAAACAAGCAGGCAGACAGGGGTGAAGCAGGGGAACAAACTAAGAGGTAGGGAAGAATGCAAGGGTGAGGCAGAGGAAGCAAACAGGCAAGGAAGCAGGGAAACAAAATAGGCGGCAGGTAGGAGTGAGGCAAGGAAACAAACGAGGAGGCAGGCAGGCAGAGGTGAGGTAGGAAGAAGGGGTGGTAAGGTAAGCAAAGGGCAGGGCGCAGGAAGGGGATGAGGCAGGGGAAAAAACAGACAGGTAAGCGTGAAGGGAGGAAGGCAGGCTGGGAAGAAGGAAAAATAAAGATGGGAGGAGAAGCAGACAGAGATAGGAAAAGGGGGAAATAAAAGCAGACATAAGCAGGGGAACAAATAAGGAGGGAAGAATAAAGGCAGGGAGAGACACAGGCAGGCAAACAAGAAAGCAGGGAGTGAGGCAGGGAAGTAAAAAGGCAAACAGATAGGCAGGCAGGCAGGAAAGCAAGCAGATAGGCAGACAGACAGACAGGCAAAGATGCAGACACAGGCAGGTACTGAGGCATGGAAGCAAACCATCAGGTATGTAAAGGTGGAGTAAGCAAGAATATTGACGGGAGGCGGATGAGATGTTGGTAAAGATCACTGTGGGATGGGAAGATGGGCATGATTAGACAGGCTATGAAGTCGGAAGGAGGCAGGAAGTAAGGAAGAAAATAAGATGGTGAGAAACAGGAGGGCAATGACGGAGACAAGAAGGGAAGAAAGAGTGCCAGAAGATAGTAAGAGAAAGAGGGAAAAGGGAGAAATGGAGATTGAGAAATAAAAGGAAAACAGAAACAGGATTAAGAGGAGAGAAAGAAAGGGAGATAAGAATGCCAAAAGATAGTTTAAGATTATAGGCAAAGAGGAAAGGGGAAACAAGCAAGGAAAGATCAGAGAAGAACATAAAACGAAAGGACTCGGAATCATATACTTATTCCAACATACAATCGTTTCTATTATACAGTGAGAAAGAGTGTCAGTTCATATATCAGTCACTTAAGTTATACATTAAATTGCCACGATACAGTATAAGCATTAAGGTCTAAAGTAAAGAACGATATGGTTATTTAATAGATTGTGTTTGAATGAGTGAAAGCATTTAGTTTTTTTTTTTTTTTTTTCCAGATTTTAGGCTCAAGCACAGAGTTGGCGTTACAGTTAATTGGTACTAGAAACATGAAGAACATACTTCTTGTACTTCAGATATGCTTGAAAATTTGGAAGAGGAGAGACAGGAATGGAAGAGTGACAGGTAAGAGATGCAGACAATGAGAGGGGAAAGAAAATACTAATGAATAAATAAATGAATAAATAAATAAATAAGGAAAGGAAAGAAGAAAAAAAAGATGATCAGAAGTTAAGAACAGAGGTAGAGAAAAGGAGGGGAAACGGTCAGGGAGAAATTAGAAAGAGAAACATAAGGATGGGAAAAGAGACAGACAGAGGGGAAAGAAAGACAGAAGATAGTATGATAGATTAAGAGGGAAGAGGGAAGACAACTACAGCGATTTTAAAGGGATTCAAAGAGGGAAAATCAAGAGGAGAAAGAGGCAAGGAGAAATTGAAAAGAGAAAAAGAAAGGAGGGAAGGACACAAACAGGGAGGAAAGAATGATAGGCACTGGAAGAGAGACAGAGAGAGACAGGCAAAGAAGGAAGCAAAGGAAATGAGACAGGCAAGGAAAAAGAATGGCAAGGTAAGATAGAAAGAGAAAGGAAGAGGAGGAGGCAGGACGAAATCAAAGCGAGGAACAAAATGAATGCTGGAACACAAACAGGGAGGAAGAAACGAGAGAAGATAGTAAGAGAGAGAGGGTAAGAGGCAGGGGTTCCGAACTGAGAAGAGGAAACAGGGAAATGAGAGTGTGGAGTGTGAAGGTTGGAGGGGAGGATGAGGTAGAGGAGTGAGACAGGCTGGAATGTTGATTGCCAAGGAAGGGAAGGGAACACTAAGGAAGCAGACAGTGAAAGGATAATTGGTTGCAGGTGAGGAGAGAAGGTGAGGTGTGTGAGGGTGGTAGGAAAGGAAGGGAGAGGGAGAATGGAGGAATGAATGGTAGGAAAGGAGAGAGAGTGCAGAAATGTGATAGGAATGGAGAGACACTGCATAATTGAGGTAAGAATGAAGAGAGACTTAAATGTGGTATGAAAAGACAGTGAAGGAATGGTTGGTTGCAGGTGAGGAGAGGAAGTGAGGTGTGTGAGGGTGGTAGGAAAGGAAGGGAGAGGGAGAATGGAGGAATGAATGGTAGGAAAGGTGAGAGACTGCAGAAATGTGATAGGAATGGAGGGATACTTAAATGTGGTAGGAAAGAAGACAGTGAAGGAATGATTGGTAGCAGGTGAGGAGAGTGAGTTGTGTGAGGGTGGTAGGAAAGGAAGGGAGAGGGATAATGGAGGAATGGTTGGTAGGAATAGAGGGATACGGCCGGCATGTGGTAGGAAGTACAAGGATGCAGACAATGAAGGAATTATTGGTAGTAGGTGAGGAGAGGAAGTTAGGTATGAGTGAGGGAGGTTGGAAGTGTGAAGGGAGGAGGAGAAAGAGCGAATGTTGATAAGCCTGGAGATGGTAGGACAAAAAATATTAAAAGGAGAGAAATCGCATGACGGAGTGCGAGAGGTAGAAAAGGACAGTGAAGGAATTGTTAGTCGGAATGGAGAGAGTCTGCCGGAAGTGTGTTTGGAGGAGTGGAAGGTAGAGAATAGCTAAAATGGTGTCAGGTTGAGAGAAGCTGAAAGAAGACAGACAGTGAATTTCCAAGTAAGGAGAAAGGATGTGTGAGATATAGTTGTAGAAAGGAAAGGACGATAGAAAAATAATTCATAGTAGAGGAAGAGAGTAGGTGAAGAGAATTTAACAGAGGCAGAGACTGAAGGAATAATTTAGAGGAATGAAGAGGTGTTTAAAAGATGCCTTGAGGGGAGGATGTTAGGAAGGTAAGGACCTTGTAGGAACGATTTATAAAGATGGAGAGAAGCTACTGAAAAAGTTATTGAGGGAGGGTGATACGAAGGTAAAAAGTAAAAGAAGGCATAGAGCATGAAATAAATCAGTTAACTATAGTCGCGGCGCGCGACTCTGAGCTTGTTATTATCGTGTTCTGGCAATCTACCACTCAGAAGTGCGTCTGATTTTGTGTATGAGACGCATGTGATTCCTGTATAATATGTTCGTGTATAATAATATTCATGTATAATATATTCGTGCATAATAATATGATTCGTGTATAATGATACAAAATCGGACGCACTTTTGAATGGTAGGTTGCCATGGTACGATAATGACAACCTCAGAGTCGTGCGCCGCGACTATAGTAAGCTTAGAGATCCGGGATGGAATAAGTCCTGTGACAGTAAAGGGAAGCTTCATGCTTTTATTATTACCAATAAGAGCTAAGGTTAGGTACTTTTGTAATTACTATAATTCCTGTGAAACAGAATTTCTTTTTCCATCCAGAAAAGTGTTTCGAATACTCAACAACTTACTCAGGCATTGCCCTAGCGTACTGTATATGATATCTCTATGTTTGTGGCTAAGACAGTATTGGTTATGGTGTGTGTAGGGGGGGGGAGGAGGTGGATTAATGAAACTTTGAAACCAACGTCCAAAGTGTGATTCATAACAGAAAGCTTAGGCAGTGGTTCCTGAACTGCTCCGCACTTTGGTACCCCGGACAGAACACCAAAACATTCGTGATCCCATCCGAATGAGAAACCTGAATATGAAATTTTAACAACTCGAATAAATAAGAGTAGAGACGATGTGCATGCACGTATAACAGTATATAAAAAGTAAATTATGAGTGGTACGGTTGTTAATGCATTTTCGCTGACGAGTGAGGTGTCACTGGCCGGGTCATTGAAGATCAAGAACATGAAAAACTTTGTTGACATAAATAGACTAGAATGACAAACAACCATTTTAATGATAAGTCACCATCCTAATATCATCCTAAACTTTGTCAAACTCTCCTTCTCCCTCCGAGTGGCGATTGAATCACTGTCAAGTTCCAGGAATTCATCTCCCACCGTTTCTTGGTCTGTTTTGCACAAGATGGTTGACGAAAAAAGGATTCCTCACAATTTTTGCCCTAGAAAATTGGTAATGATGTTCTGTTTCGAGTGACTCCAGATACACAGAGTAAATCTAAGACCTCCTTGAGAAATGTTCCATGACCCCTAGTTTGGAATCCAGTTAGCTAAAGGAAGAGAGACGACAGCATGATTAAAGCAGGCAGGACTGGAGGAGGCAGGGTTGGAAGAGGAAGGAATGAAGGAGGGAAGATCGAAGGAGGTAGGATTGAAGGAGGCAGGGTTGAAGGGGGCAAGATTGAAGGAGGAAAGACCGAAGGAGAGTTGAATTAACACAGGAGATAAAACGGACAAAAGGGATAAGAAATAAATGTGTTAAAGTCTCAGAGAAAGTAAAAGTTACAGACTGAGAAAGAAGAGCATTCAGCCTTACATTTTATTCTAGATAATGTTAGAAAATCCAAGTTTAGCCTAGGGAAAGAGAGAGAGAGAGAGAGAGAGAAAGAGAAATACATCTGTCTCCCTCCCAGAGATTGTAATGGTGAGATAACGTTTGTAGGGGGGCCTAATGTATACTAATGGAAAAGGGGCGGAAGTGTCGAAAGGAATAGATAAGGAGAGAGAGAGAGAGAGAGAGAGAGTGTGTGTGTGTGTGAGAGAGAGAGAGAGAGAGAGAGAAAGGAGTGGAGGTAATGACGTTTCCTCCTCCATTTAAAACAACACACACAGGCAAGTCGTGGCGGGAATACGTAGTCCCTGCTTGTTTGCTGCTTATTTGCGGCACCCGGGCGGGGAGGGAAGGAGGGGGGGAGGGGGTAGAGGAAAGGGGAGAGGAAGGAGAAAGAAAAGTGACTGCAGAAGTGGAGATCGAGGGAGAAAGAGAGGGGAGAGGACGAAGGAGAAAGAAAAGAGATTGCAAAATTGAAGATTGGGGGAGTAAAGGAGGGGAGAGGAGGAGGGAGAAAGAAAAGATTGCAAAATTGAAGGTTGGGGGAGAAAAGGAGGGGAGAGGGGGAAGGAGGGAGGAAGGAGAAAGAAAAGTGACTGCAGCAGTGAAGATGGGGGGAGAAAAGGAGGGGAGAGGAGGAAGTGGGGGAGGAAGGAGAAAGGAAAGAGACTGCAGAAGTGAAGATTGAGGAAGATAAAGAGGGGAGAGGAGGAAGGAGAAAGAAAACAGGATTGCGGAATTGAAGACTGAGGGAGAAAAGGAGGGGGGTAAGGAGAAAGACTGCAGAAGTAAAGATGGGGGGGAGAAAAGGAGGGGAGAGGAGGAAGATGGGGGGAAGGACAAAGAAAAGAGACTGCAGATATGAAGATGGGGGAGAAAAGGAGGGGAGAGGAGGAAAGAGAAAGGAGACTGCAAAAGTGAAGATGGGGGGAGAAAAGGAGAGGAGAGGAGGAAGGGGGGAGGAAGGAGAAAGAAAATAGACTGCAGCAGTGAAGATTCGGGGAGAAAAGGTGGGGGAGAGGAGGAAGGGGGGAAGGAAGGAGAAAGGAAAGAGGCTGCAGAAGTGAAGATGGGGGGAGGAAGGGAGGGGACAGAAGGAAGGGGGGAAGAAAGGAGAAAGGAAACAGATTGCCGAATTGGAGATCGGGGGAGAAAAGGAGGGGAAAGCAGGGGGGAGAGGGAAGGAAAAATGGGGAGGAAGGAAAAAGGAAAAACGCTGGGGAAATGAAGATGGAGGGAAGAAAAGGAGTGGAGAGGAGGAGGAAGGAAATAGAGAGGGGGGTGAGAGAGAGGGAGGAAAGGGGAGGAAGGAAAAATGGGGAGAAAGGAGAAGGAAAGAGATAGCAAAAGTGAAGATGGGGGGAGAGAAAAGGAGAGAACAGGAAGAGGGAATAAAGGGAGAGGGGATAAGGGAAGGAAGACAAGAGGGGAAGGGGAGGTGAAGGGAGTAAAGGGAACTGAAAGAAATAATGGGGAGGAAAAGGAAAAGAGAGAGAGAGAGGGAGGAGGGAAGTGAGAAAGAGGGTGATGATGTAAGAAATTGGAGGAGACAAAGATAAAAACAGAGGAAGTGACATGCAATAAGGAAGTGAAGGTGGAAGGAAGGAAGGGAGAAGGGAAGAAAAAAGGCAAGGGACTGGAGAAATAGGGATAAGAAGGGAGGGAGGGAGAGAGAGAGAGAGAGAGAGAGGATAAACACCATGAATAAAAAGAAAACAGGAAAAGAGGGATATTGAAGAGATAAACAGTAAATAAAATCTGATTCAGGGATAATAGGAAAGAAGTGTACTACGTGAGGGTCATAAGGAAAGAAGGAAGGAAAGAAACTGAAAGAAGAGATGAGATAATGAATTACAATATTTGAACATGAGGTGGAGACTTAGGGGGGGAGGGGAAGAAAAGAAAAAAGAAGAAAGGGATGTAGAAGAAGAAAAGGAAGAAAAAAGAAGAGGAAAAAAAGGAAGAAAAAAAGCGGAAGAAAAAGGAAGTAGAGGAAGAAAAAAGGAAGAAGTGGAAGAAAAAGGAAGTAGAGTAAGGAAAAAAGGAAGAAGAGGAAGAAAAAGGGAGAAGAAAAGAGGCGTGTGGATAACTAAACTCCATCGCTACGAGGGGCTCTCACGAGACCTTAATATATTAGTTATTTCGTAGCTCAGCAAACTTGTGTATTGGTAACAAGAATATATTTGAAAGGAGTGATCGTACTGAAGGGGTAAATGAACGATGAGAGAAGTTGATCTGTAAAATGCTGAAATTGACCACACACACACACACACACACACACACACACACACACACACACACACACACACACACACACACACACACACACACACACACACACACACACACACACACACACACACACTGCTTACCCTAGAAATGTTCCAGCTGTTGGAAGTACTCTCTCTCCCTCCTTCCCAGCCTCCCTCCTTCCTTTCTTCTCCTCCCCTCTCCCTTCCAACTCCTTCTCATCCCTGTCTCTCCCCTCCTAAATCCTTCCCCCCCTTCCCCTTTTTTAGCCGCTCCTCCTCCTCCTCCTCCTCCTCCTCCTCCTCCTCCTCCTCCTCCTCCTCCTCCTCCTCCTCCTCCTCCTCCTCCTCCTCCCTGTCCACTTCTTCTCTCTCATTTATCTTTTTCTCAACCATTTCTTCCTGGTTTATCTGTACTTTATTCTCATCCTTCCTCGTTTCTTTCTCACCTGGATATTTTTTTTTAGTATTACTTTGCACTCATTCATATTTTACATTACTCTTCTTCCTGTATTTATTTATTTTCTTCTCGTTCATTTCATTATTTTTTTTGTTGCTAATGTTGACTCTTGTTTTCGTTTTTATTGTACATCTGTCTTTTTGCATTCTTTCTTTCCTCTTATCTTTTGAATTTCCTTTTCCGATTTCTCTGCAAGTCATTTATTCTTTCTTTTTTCATTTCCTTTTGTCGTACTGGATTATTTCACTTTTTTATTTCCCTTTTTCTATTTTTCCTTCTCTTTTTGCGTGTCTCATTTGTTTGTTTTTTCTTTCTTTCCATTTTCTTATAAAATTTACATACATTTATACTGTTTTTTTTTTTTTTTTTGGCGCTTTTTTTTTCTCTACCTGCTTTTACTTAATGTTCTCTCTCTCTCTCTCTCTCTCTCTCTCTCTCTCTCTCTCTCTCTCTCTCTCTCTCTCTCTCTCTCTCTCTCTCTCTCTCTCTCTCTCTCTCTCTCTCTCTCTCTCTGTCTGTCTGTCTGTCTCTCTCTCTCTCTCTCTCTCTCTCTCTCTCTCTCTCTCTCTCTCTCTCTCTCTCTCCTCCCTTCTTCGTCCACTTTCCATCCATCCCCACTCCTTTCCCGCGTTCCATGGCCCTTCTGCTTTACTCCCTCCCCTCCTTATTTTTTTCTCTCCTACTTCTCCTCATTCCCTCTCCCTCTACCTTTCTCTTTCCCCTCCATCTCTCCTCCTTTCCACTTCCTTTTCCTGCCCCGCGTTACTCTTTCTCCTTTCTACTTCCTCTTCTCTCCTCTTTCGTCTCCCTCATATTCCTCATTTTTTTTCCTCTTTACATCTTCCTCAGTCTCCCACTCCTCCTTTCTCTCCCTGTCCTTTTCTTTCTTTCCTGTCCTTTTCTTTCTTTCCTGTCCTTTTCTTTCTTTCCTGTCCTTTTTTCTTTCTTTCCTGTCCTTTTTTCTTTCTTTCCTGTCCTTTTTTCTTTCTTTCCTGTCCTTTTTTCTTTCTTTCCTGTCCTTTTTTCTTTCTTTCCTGTCCTTTTTTCTTTCTTTCCTGTCCTTTTTTCTTTCTTTCCTGTCCTTTTTTCTTTCTTTCCTGTCCTTTTTTCTTTCTTTCCTGTCCTTTTTTCTTTCTTTCCTGTCCTTTTTTCTTTCTTTCCTGTCCTTTTTTCTTTCTTTCCTGTCCTTTTTTCTTTCTTTCCTGTCCTTTTTTCTTTCTTTCCTGTCCTTTTCTTTCTTTCCTGTCCTTTTCTTTCTTTCCTGTCCTTTTCTTTTCATTCCTGTCCTTTTCTTTCTTTCCTGTCCTTTTTTCTTTCTTTCCTGTCCTTTTCTTTCTCTGCTCTCTCTCCTTCTCGCCCCATTTCCTCCTCCTCCTCCATTCTGCTGATATAATTTTCCCTTCTTGCTACCCTCCCTCCTTCCGCTCCTTCTTCTCAGTCTCCTGCCTCACCCTCAAACCACCCTCTCCTACTTTCTCCCCCTCCCCCCCTCTATTCCCCTCCTCCAGCTCCAACCCCCTCTCCTTCCTCACCCCAACCCACGTCCCTCAGCTCTCTACGCCTCCTTTTTCAACCACCTCCCACATCCCTTAGTCCCTTCCCTCTCTTTCTCCCTTTATTCCCTCCCCTACCCCTTCTCTGCCCTCCCTGTGCCCATTCCCTCCTCGATCCCCCTTCCTTGATCCCCTTCTTCACATTCCCCCCCTCTCTCTCCCTCACCCTCACCTTCCCCCATCCTTCCTCACCCCCACCTTCCCCACTCTCACTCCTACTTCCCTCTCCCTCACCCCCACCTTCCTCCTCCCTCACCCCCACCTTCCTCCTCCCTCACCCCCACCTTCCTCCTCCCTCACCCCCACCTTCCCCCTCCCTCAGCCCCACCTTCCATCTCCCTCTGACCCAACCATCCCCCCTCCCTTTGACTCCACCTTCCTCTTCCCTCAACTCTCTCCCTCCTTCCACGACCTCCTTCCCTACTCCCTCAACTCTTCCCCTCACGTCATCTCCCCCCCCCTCTCTCTCTCTCTCTCTCTCTCTCTCTCTCTCTCTCTCTCTCACACACACACACCATCTTCCCCCCTCTCAGAACTCCCCTCCCCTTTCTTCAACTCCCTCCCTCCCCTACTTCACTCCCTCCCTCCCCTACTTCACTCCCTCCCTCCCTACTTCACTCCCTCCCTTCCTCCCTTCTCAACCCCCTTCTCAAGAAAAGGGTGGAGGTGGTGGGGGGTTTAATTAAAAATGTTCTGCCATCTGTTAGGGGGAGGAGGAGGAGGGAAGGGATGGAGAGAAATAGGGAGGGGTGGAGGAAAAAACTTGGAGGGTTGTGGAAGCTGGTGGAGTAGATAGATTAGATAGATAGATAGAGAGAGAGATAGATAGACGGACAGACAGACTTTGGCAGAGACTGACTATCTGACTGACCAACAAGACAGGCACAGATAAACAAACTGAGAACAAAGGAGAAAATGAAAAAAAAAAAAGGTGATATAAGGAAGAAAAGACAGATGGATCGAACGAGACAGAAAAAAAGGAGAGAGAGAGAGAGAGAGAGAGAGAGAAAGGAGGGAAAAATGAAAGTAAAATCGGGCAATGTAATTAGACAGACAAACAAACAAGCAAAGAGAGAGAGAGAGAGAGTGAGAGTGAGAAGGTAGGTGTCTCCGGGAAGCTGGAAATCCTAAAATATGTAAAATTGGGTTCATTATATATCCTAAAAGAAACGGTGAATTTTTAGACTATTATAACTTGTAGCGGCTGTCACACATTAGGAGGAGGTGTCTGGGTGGAGAGAGAGAGAAAGAAAGAGAGAGAGAGAGAGAGAGTTGGAGGGATGGCAGACCAATGCTAAAGGAAAGGGTAACGCAGAGGTAATTTGTGTATATGAGAAAAGGGTGTGTGAGTTGTAGGTAGGGCAGCCAAATGGTAGAAGACAGGGCGACATGGAGGCAGTATGTTTGTGACCACCCCATACAGGATGAAGGCGTCTGGCGATAGATGGATAGATAGATGGATGGATGGATGGATAGGCAAATAGACAGACATACAGATAGTCCACATGACGCTTAGGGCATCTCCATTACACTCTTCCCTGACACACAATATCAAAAACAATATCATATGTGGGCAGGGAAACATACCGAGCCCCTCTCAGCATAGAAATATTACCCAAAACAGGAAAGTAAAAAGTAATGTAGGAAATTGAAGCAAACTTTCGTGTTTGTCATTTTTGTTTTTGTTTTCCTTTCACCAGATTTTCTCCCTACCTCTGTTTTAATCCATGTCATTAGTCAACTACCCTATTATTTCCTCCTTCCTTCCTTTAAAAATGTCCACCTCTCTCTCTCTCTCTCTCTCTCTCTCTCAACTCCACATTTCATACAAGTGGTGAAATACTTAACGAATTCTCTCTCTCTCTCTCTCTCTCTCTCTCTCTCTCTCTCTCTCTCTCTCTCTCTCTCTCTCTCTCTCTCAACTCCACATTTCATACAAGCGGTGAAATACTTAACGAATTCTTATCCACGACTGAATAGTACATAAAAATACCTTCTGAATGCATAATAAGAAAATAATAAGAAAAATTACCAGCGGAAAATATGCCATCTTACGCGGGAACTTAAGATGAGAGGGAATTAGAGACGAGAGACAAAAGATGGAATTATATCAGGCGGGGAGACAAGGACGTGGCGTGTGTGTGTGTGTGTGTGTGTGTGTGTGTGTGTGTGTGTGTGAGAGAGAGAGAGAGAGAGAGAGAGAGAGAGAGAATGGATGGGTGAGTGAGGGGAGAGGGGAGGAATAAGAGTGCAGTAATATGCGAGGCAGACTGGATAAAAAAATGAGAGAGAGAGAGAAAGAGAGAGGGAGAGAGACAGATAGACAGACAGACAGAGAATGAGAGAGAGAGAGAGAGAGAGAGAGAGAGAGAGAGAGAGAGAGAGAGGCACTTCCAGAATTATGCAAAAAGAGTGAGATGTAAAAGATGTGCAAGGAAGTTATTTTTATCTCAGAAGCAGCGGGGACAAAAGAGAATGCAAAACTCTTTCCCACTCTCACTTTCTCTTTTCTTTTATTTCTAGGAGTGAGTGAGAGAGAGGAGGTAAAAGTGAGAGTTTTTGAAAAGTTACATCTTAGTTAACAAGTCAAGAGAGGAGAGATGGGGGAGGAGTGGAGGGGGAGGAGAAAATTAATGGCAAAGAGGAAGGGGAGGGGAAAGCTAATAGGAGAGAAGAAAGAGGGAGGAAAATTAGTTGGAAAAAGGAAAGTTAGGAAGAGAGGAATAAAGGAGGAATGTTTTTAGGGGAGGAATGGAGGAGGAAAGCTTGAGAGGAAAGGGGAGGAAAGTTAGTAGGGGAGGAAAGGGGGAGGAAAGTTCGTAAGTGAGAGGAAAGAGGGAGGAAAGTTGGTAGCAGAGAAAAAGGAGAGAGATAAGTTAGTAGGAGAGGGGAAAATGGGAAGGAAAGTTAGTAGGAGGGAGGCAGGGGGAGAAAAGTTAGCAGGAGAGGATATAGAGGGAGGAAAGTTAATCGGAGAAAGGAAGTTGGGGTTGGAGTTAATAAGAGAGAGGAAAGGGGGGGGGAAGAGAAGGTCAGTAAGAGAGAGGAGAAAGTTAGGAGAGAAAAGAGAAAAGGAAAGTTAATAGGAGAGAAGAATGGGAAGAGGAAGTGGGAGAGTGGAAAAGGGAAGGGAAATTTGAGAGGAGAGGGAGGGAAGAGAAAGTGGAAGACAGGAAAGGGGAAGGGAAGTTACTGAGAGGAGAAGGGAAGGAAAGTTGCTGAGAGGAAAGGCATAAAAGAGTAAGTGGGAGAGAGAAAAGGTGAAGGAAAGTTACTGAGAGGAAGGGGAGAATTAAGTTTGTAAAAGGGAGGAGATGAAGAAAGTTGAGGGAGGGGAGGAAGAAGAGGGAAGAGGAGAGAGGAGGACAGAAGAAAGGGTAGGGGAAGGGGATGAGGGACAGGGAGTGCAAAAGAGTATAAAAGAGTACAAAGGAAAGTAAAAGACTGACAGATATAATGGTCCTTTCGAGGCTATTATCTATTCTGTACGTCAAATATGTGGAGAGTAAAGCAAGAAGGCCCCCCACCCACCCACTAATCCTTATAGTCGAAGCCGGCAGGAAAAAGTGAGAAGGACCACCATGCAGAATAGAAAGACTGTCATTGAAATTTCTTGGTTTGATACGGGTGGAAAAAAGAAACTGGAGAGAGAACGGAGGAGGAGGAGAAGAGAATGGGTGGCAGGAAGAGAAGGAAGGGGAATGGATGGAGAGGAAAGGAGGCAAGAAGCAGAGAAGGGAGGGAGCGGAGAGGCGGAGGAAAAGGAATTGACTGGAAATGTGAAAGCAACAAGGGAGGGAAGTTGACAGGTGACGGGGAGTGGAAAGGGAATAGAACAAAAGGGGAAATGAAAGGAAAGGGAAGTAGACACAAAGAAAAGGTGAGAGGAAACAACAGCGGTGAGGAATGGAGAGGAGGGAGGCATGGGATAAGGGAAGAAGGGAGGAAAGAAATAGAGCGTGAAAAGAACAGTGCAAGCGTGAGAGCACAGCACGTAAAATTGGGGAGAAGTGAATGTGGAGATTGTGTGTGTGTGTGTGTGTGTGTGTGTGTGTGTGTGTGTGTGTGTGTGTGTGTCTGGTTTCCATTGTTACATAGGTACTCCGATCACACACACTAACACACATAGAGAGAGAGAGAGAGAGAGAATGAAAAGTTTGGAGAGATAGAGGAGTGGAGAAGAGAATGAGATGGAGGGAAAATTAGGGTTTGCGAGATTGGAGCAGGGAGAGAGAGAGATTAGGAGGAGGAAGGGGACGATAGAGGGAGTTGAAAACGAGGAGGTGGATGGTGATGATGATGATGATGATGATGGTGATGATGATGATGAGGAAGAGGAGGAAGAGAATAAAGAAGAGGAGAAGGAAGCGGGGGAAGAGAAGAGGAGAGGAGGGGAAAATGAATGCGAGGAGGAGGAGGAAGAGGAGAGACTGGAATATAAGAAGGACATTGATGAGGAATAGAAATGAAGAGAAATGAAAGTGAATAAGAATGTTAGTGATATAAGGGTTTTAGAGAGAGAGAGAGAGAGAGAGAGAGATTCATATAGCCAGCCAGAGAGAGAGAGAGAGACGACTTGTGCAGGGGGGAATTATGGAAATTAACTCAGTTCTGAAGATAATGCAATTTTGTCGTATTGTAATTCTCCTTCGGTGTAATTGAAGGAGGAAGGAAGGAAGGAAGGGGGAAGGAGGGAAGAAGGAAGGAAGGGGGAAGGAGGAAAGAAGGAAGGAAGGAAAGGAATTTGTTAAAATAGGGGAGAAAGGAAGAAGGGAAGGAAGGGTGGATAGAGAGAGGAAAGTGGGATGGAGTAATTGAAGGAAGGAAGAGACGATGGGAGGGAAGGAAGCAAGGGGAACCAGATTGTAGAGAGTGTGTGGATGGCATTAAGACAGATGGAGGAGGAAAAGCAAGAAATAAGGGAAGGGAAGAAAAAGATTGAATGAAAGGAGAGAAAAAGGAAAAGAACTGTGGACAGAGGGGGGGGGGGAAAGAGTAAAAGATGAGGAGGGTGAGTATGGTGAGAAAATAGAAGAAATGAAGCGACAGATAGAGAAACTGGAGGGCAGAGATGATAGTCAATACCAGTACACCAGTCCTTTATGAGACAGCCCTAGCATGTATTCAATATGGACGGTAGGTGTTAGCGCCGAAGTGGTGACATGTGGTGTGTGGTAAGTAGGAGGATTGCTAGGCCTCAGGGAACGGGTTGTTAAGTCTATGCGCAGAACTGAACACACAGAAAAGTTATATAATTGAAAGTGATGAAAGAGGGAATGGAATGAAGGAGAAAGGGAAGGGTGAGAATGGAGGGACAGAGGAAAGGGAAAGCGGAGATGTGGAAGAAGGAACGGAATAGCCATAGGAGAGAGAGAGAGAGAGAGAGAGAGAGAGAGAGAGAGAGAGAGAGAGAGTCCTTTCATATTTAACAACATCCAACCCATGATGCATTCTTGTATTTTTGCTGTTTCCGCGTACTTTTGTTCCGTATTTCAGAGCGCCATATTAGTGAAAGAGAGAAGTGAAGGCAGTAGCTTCGAAAAGTATCTCCTAAGCTGAATAAAACCGTCTGGAGATAACATAATTAAGCCAAAAAAATACGTGTCCAATTTTTAGAAGTAACTTTTGGACTTCGGTAGAGTTCTGTGAGTTGGCACTGTTCCTAACTCCTTCACTGCTATACGTCTCCCGGAGGCTGAGTAAAATTTTCTCTTACTAGCAGGAAAGTAGTGTAGAAGGGTTTTGGGACGATGCTTGAACACGCATTTATAGCTTTGAAGGAATTTATCATCATCATCACCATCATCACATCCTCTTCTTGTTCCTCCTCCTGCTCCTCCTTCACCCCCCACTTAAAGATCGAGTGAGTGAGGAGCTAGAAACAGGGAAAGAGGAAGTACAAATCTAGGAAAACTGTCAACAATATGCTCAGTGAAATGGTCCATCCACTCATTTACACAACATTCAGGACCCCGGGATCCTTGGCTGCACCTCTTAAGCCTACTAATCTGCAAATATCCCAAGTATTTTTACTGTCTTTATACGTGCGCTTCACGTTACATGCCAGGTAGAGTCGAGTAAAGAATATCAAGTAAAGAAAAGGAAGAAAAAAGTAAAGAAAAATAAAATGAATAAAAATGTGCCAAATCCTTGCCTTTAGCTCCTCTGTGGATAATTTAGCCAAAAAACATGACCTTGTGTCTGTTCTCTAGCCTCCTCAGTTTCTGTGCCATTCTTTCTCATACTAATTTACCATATCCATTCACCTTCTTGGCCTACGACGCTTCCTCCCACCTTCCATCATAAATACTTTTTTAACCATCCTATCTACATCCAGTCTTTCCATACAGTATAATCATACTGTCTGTGCACTCTTTCTGTCCTGTTATTAAGAGACTTCCTCACTCCAAAGACCTCGCTAGTCGTGTTGTTCCTCATCCTATTAATTCTTCGTACTCCACGATAATTTCTCTGCCGTCCCATCTCCCCTGCTCTCAGTCTAGACTTTTCACACTCACGCCTTATCGAAGCCTCACATCCATACGTTAATGTGGGCAGTAAAATCATAACATCCCCAGGTTAGTTTCCCCTCAGCCTTCAACTTACAGCTGTTAAAGTCCAACTGTCACAGATTTTTTTTTATGAACGGAGGACACCTGTAATTTGCTTTATGGAATATTTTTTACTTAGTATGATTTTCCTTCCTCTCTTCATCTCTTGCAGTAATAATAATAATAATAATAATAATAATAATAATAATAATAATAATCATGCCGTCTCCCTACCTTAGTCTCCATACACAGACCTCTGTTTCTCATTAGTTCAGAATCCCAGACGTGTATACTCTAATGAGACCATGCAAAACCAACCAGTAATATTCAGGGAAGGAGGAAGGGTTGGACTTTCTCTCTCATTAGCCGGAATCCAAGTCGTGTATAAGGACTATGGCATTAAACTCCTTATTCTGATGACGTATTATTTCATTATTTTTTTCTTCACACATTTTAAGATTGGGAGAGAGTTTGAGATGTAGCAGTTAGACGCAGCCTTTGTTAATTCAGTGACCACCACGGGATTCCCTAAACTGAGTCTGTTGATAAAATAAAAGGAAAAAATAGACCGAACGAGTTATTAGGGCACAAGCTTCCTCCAACTTCTGTCTTAATCTTGCTGTCTCGAGACGATTCTATTCAGCTTGGATTCGCTGTTCGAACTGGAGGGGTTAGATACAGCCTTCATTAGCCATGCAGTACAAGGGGGCTTTCGTAAACTGAATAAAATCGTCTAGAAAGAGTAAGTAGGGAGGGAAAATAAGTCACTTAATTAAAGATGATAACGACCCACATTCTTCCTTTTCTAGTAGATTCAACCGAGATTCCCCGCTTTGCTTTTCCCTGTGTGCAAATATTCAACCTTTTTAGAATTTTCACTTCCACCTTGGCTTCCTCGTTCCTCGTTTACCTTTGTTCAGGTGAGCGTGGGAGAGATGTTCGTGATTAAAGTTTCTCTTGATTTCTTTTTCTTTCAGGACCTCATTAGGATTGCTTAAGATTCTGGGTGTCTTGTGAGGAGGGATTGTAGTTTTTCTGTCAGTATTTTCTCTCTTTTTTTTCCTTTTTCCTAAGACAGTTTGGATGGCATTGTTTTTTACAGTCCTATGGTCAATTATGATTATTACAATTTTTTTTTAACCAGAGGATGAAGTAGATCGAACATTTATTTTATTTTATTTTATTATTATTATTTTTTTTACTTCGGAGAGCTCATTAGGATGGACTAGATTCCTGGCCTAAAATCTGTCTCATTAGCTTTATATTAGGATTTAGATATCACTGAAGGAAATAATTTTAAGGGCATTATTTTTTTTTTTCTGAGCCTTCATTAAGACAGGGTACAGAGAGAGGATATATCATGTTTTTCCTTATTATTATTATTATTATTTTTATTATTTTTATTTTTATTATTTTTTTTTAGGATTTATCTGTTCAGAAAGTGTTCTTGGTTTCTTGAATAGCAATTAATCTTTTTCGTGTTTTAGGTTTTTTAAGTTTTACACACACACACACACACACACACACACACACACACACACACACACACACACACACACACACACACACACACACACACACACACACACACACACACACACACACACACACACACACACACACACACACACACACACACACACACACACACACACACACCACAGAGCCATGTAACAACCCATCCCTCTGATCCAGTAATAAGGAGAATGTCTTTGTTCGTTCTGTTTTACTCCCTGTTGCCCTGTTTCTCTCTCTCTCTCCCCTTCTTTCATCTCCGCCTTTCATCTCTCTTCGTTTCATGTCTCTTTCTTACCTTCCTTTTGTATTCTCCTTTTCTTCCCTCTTAGTAAATCCTTTCCTTGTGGTAGCGTCTTCAGTATTGTATTCCACACAGCGTTGAATTATTTTATTTAGACTGACAGACCAACAGATAACGACGGGATTAATGAAGGCTAAAATCAATCCCTTCTGCTCGTAAGTTTCTCAAGACCTGAATAAAATCGCCTAGGAGAAACAAAAATATGGTGAGAAAGAGATTTATGTTTTTCACATCTTTCACGTCTTTTGTATTTTATTCTAGTTATCCTCAGACGGTTTTATTTAGCTTAGGGGAGACTTTTAGAGCTGGAGGAGTTAGAGACAGGTTTCCTTAAGTTCTTTTGTTCTAAGACGATTTCCTATCAACAAGACAAATCAGAAGTGACGTGTTAATGGCTTTCTACTTTTCTTATCCTTTTCATTCTTCTCTAAGTTCCTTCCCTCCTTAGACCTTCTGCTTTTTCCTGCCCTTTTCATTCCTCTCGTATTTCCTCTCCTTCTTATGCCCCCGTTCCTCCTATTTTCTCTTGTTCCCTTTTCCCTTTCTTTTCCATTTCACGTTTATTTTTTTCCTTTTCTATCCATGACTTCTTTCTTTCTCTTTCAGTTCCTTAATTTCTTTTTTCTCAGCGGAGTGTCCTTCAATTCTTTTCTAATATTATCTTCTCAGTATTTGGGTTCTCTTTCTGATTTTCTTGCTCCGTCTCTCCTCATCTTTTTCCATCTCTTACCTCACTTCTTATTCTTCTCCTGTCTGTCTGCTTTTGCCTTCTCGTCTATTCTTCTCTCTTATTTTCCTTTTCCTTCCTCGGTCTGCGTTTTCCCGTTTCTTCTCATTACCTTTCTGCTTCTCTCTTTATTCTTTCCATCTCTTATTCATTTCTCCTCTTTACCCTTGTCTTGCATTCTTCTTGCTCATTTTCCTTTTCATCCACTGCGGTATTTGTCTCTTCTCATTTCCTTTCTGCATCTCTCCTTATCCTTTCCATCTCTCATTTCCCCTCTCTTCCCTTCTCCACCGTATCTCCAGTCATCTCATCTCATCTGCCATATCTATTTCCACCTTCTCTGTAACTGAAGATAAAGCCAAGCAACCGCAATAGCTTCCCCAGTCTTTGCACAGTCAGAGAAACAGTTATCTCCCTATTTCTGCCCAAAGAAAATGTACAACTGGCGAAATACAATGAAAACCCCATCTCTGCTAGTGCGTGTTTCAAATGGTTCGATTTTTCCGCTATGTGCTCGTCAAATTTGGGAAGGTATTTTCTCTCTCTCTCTCTCTCTCTCTCTAACGCCAGACTAATAATCATGTGTTCGTTGTTTCTGGAGCCCTGAAAATCAGATTACTTTTTTTTTTAATTTATGTATTTTCCATTTGTAATTTTGTGGGTACATCTGCGGCTTTATTTTAGCGGAGAAAATAACTTATGGAATTTTTATACAGTGTGGATTTTTTTATTTTTTTTTATTTAGGTTATGGGTGGGACAAGGTTCAGCTGATTAAATGGTGATCCGATCTGTCTGGTTATAGGCGTTGCCGGAGGTATGTGCTCTGTGAGTGCGCGTAACTTGTTATTAGAGTTATGAGCGCTCTTGGAAACTTGGTTGATGACAAAAAATTAATAAATAAATGGAAGCCTCAGCCTGTAGTGATTTATGTGTGGTGACCAGAGAGGAAAAAAGGAGGGTAGAGGCTGGATGAAGGGAGGATGGGAGAAGAGAGGAAGGTGGGAGAGAAGGATGAGGGGAAGAAGGCGGAGGAAAAGGGGAGGGTGAAATGGAGGAGGAGAGAAGGAGATTGAGAGATAGGTGTGGGAAAGAAGAATGGGGATGAGGGAGGAGGAGTGCAGGAATAGGAATGGGAGGAGGTGGGGGGAGAAGGAGGGAATGGTGAGGGAAAAGTGAGGAAAAGGAGAAGTTAGGGAGATGAGGAGGGGAGTATTGATGAGTGAAGGGATGAGGAGTGAGAAGAATAAGGCAGGATGAAGGGTGGGGTATGAGGAGTATGCTGGTAGGAGTGAGGGGAGTAGGCATGGGGAAAGAGGAGGGTAGTGTCGAGAAGGGGGCTTGGGGTGAGGTGAAAGAGTATGAGTGGAGGGAGTTGGTATTGGAGGAGGGGTGTGGGTGAAAGGAATGAGAGTAGGGAAGGAGAGGGGGACGTGGAAAGCTGAGGTGAAAGAGGAGACGGGTGAGGGGGGGGGGAATGGATGGGGAAAGGTGTACGGGTGAGGGGGATGGGGTAGGGGAATGTGGGGAAGGGGGAGGCAAAAGAATAGGAGTGTACGGAAAGCAATATGGGTAGACGAACGTATCAGAGGGTAGAGAAGTGGAGAAGAGGTTAGGATGAGAACAAAAGGAGGGAGAGTAAAGATAAAAAAGGGAGGATAGAGACTTGAGAGGGAAAGGCAAGGGTGGGGAGAGTGTGGATGGAGAAGAGGAAGAGGCTGAGGCAGTACAGTTGGTGAGGGGAGGCAGGGAGTAAGAGAGAAGGTGGTGTAGGAGGGGGAAAGCATGAAGTAAGAGGCAAGTGATTGATAAGGAGGGTATGCAGGGAGGAGTACAAAGGAGTGCAAAGATAAGTAAACAGCAGCAGACCAGTCGGTACTTTTGTGACTTCGCAATATCAAGATTATAACTACAAAACTATCTTGTGAGTTAGACACACACACACACACACACACACACACACACACACACACACACAAACGGAGGGAGAGAAAAGGGGGAAGGGGGAAAGGGAACGAACGAGGAAGTAAGGAAGAGGGGGGAGTTCAGATGGAGAAGGGAGATAAGGGAGTAAGAGAAAAGAGGGAGATTAGAGATGGGGGGAAGGGATGGATGGGAAATGAAGGAGGTGAGGGAAGAGCATAAGTGGGAAAAAGGGATATGGATGGGGCAAGAGTAGAAAGGGAAGAGAGTATGGAGTGGGGTGATAGAGGGAAAGAGGGGGCGGAGGGAGACAATATATAAGAAGGCGGGGAGGGAAGAGGCAGGGGGGAGGAGGAGGAGGATTGGAGGAAAAAAAGAAATAGTGAAGGTTAAGAGGAAAGATAGGGAGGGTAATGTGGGGTAACAGATGTGGAAGTGGATAGGGAGGAAGACTGATAGAGCGAGGGAGGAGAGGAAGGGGCAGCATGTTAGTGAGAGAGAGAGAGAGAGAGAGAGAGAGAGAGAGAGAGAGAGAGAGAGAGAGAGAGAGAGAGAGAGGAATGAGGCTGGGGAGTGAGAGGAGGAGGGGGATAGGAAGTAAGGAGGGCTAGGGCTAGGAGGGAGGGGAAAGAGGAGAGCAAGGGAGTGTGGGGAATAGGGGGTCCGAATTAGGGGATAGGAGATAAAACATGCTGAGGAGGGGGATAGGGAGTAAGGGGGGTAGGGCTAAGTGGAGGATGGGAGGAGCTTGGGAGTAAGGGTGATAGGGAGGGGGTGAGAGAGGGGGATGGGATAGATAGGACCGGGAATAAGGTAAGAGAGAAGGGAAAGAGAATGGAGAATAAAAAGGATGAGGTTAAGAGGGAGGAGAGGGGGAGACCATGGGATTAATTTGGACGGGGAAGGAGAGACAGTGAGGGATTTATATTTAGGTGTACATTCATTCAGATAACTGCACGTAATAGTATTTATATATATTATCTCAAAAGGATAATGGTTTTTAGGCAGCCGCTTCCGAGTATTTTGTATTGTCAGGTAAATAATTATACATAATGTTCTTTCATATACTTACAAAAATTTAGAGTAAGAAGAACCGTATACATACATTAATTGAAATACATTTTAGATGGAGATGCATTCTTCAGTTATCAGTAAGTCAACATGAGTTTTACAGTGTATCAGGTCTCATGTACACATAATCTGTATGGACATACTTGAATAATTATTAATGAAATTTTTTGGTATATCAAATTACAAAAAGAGAGAGGGAGGGAATGAGGATGGGGATGGGGGATGAGGTGGGTGTGGGGATGGGGATAGGGATGGGATGTGGATGTGGGTGGTGGTAAGGTTGGGGTGGGGATGTGGGTGGGGGTAAGGAAGGGAGTAGGGGTGGGGATGGGGGGGTGGAAGGGGGGGGGTTGGCTTTAGCGTGGCCTGTGTAGTATTCCCAGAAGTTTCTCTATTTTCCACTCTACCTCCTGGGACCCTGCCTGCCGCTCTGCCTGCCTTCTTCCCTCGCTCCTTTTCTCACTTTCTTTCTTCTTATTATCTCACACTCTTTCTCTCCTGTTATAGTACTTGTTGTTTGAATTTTACTCCCTTAGTCCGTTGTTGTGCCACTTCTTTTTTCTCTTCTGTGTCACATCTTCTCTTGTTCTTTTTCTTTTGTCTGCCACATACCTGCTTCCTATTTCATTTCTATTTTCTAATTTTCCTGTGTCATGAATTTTTTCGCTTATAACTTCCCTTCTTCATCCTTTCTTCCTCCGCCACATATCTTTTTCTGTCATAACTTCTTTTTCTTCCTGTGCCGTAGTTCTTTTTCATTTTCGTACATCACTTCTCCATACCATAAACCTTCTTCTTTTTCCTATACCAGTTTTCGTCTTTTTCGTTCCATTCCCGCGTACATTCTTCCTAAATCGCTTCCCTTCTTTCTATGTCACTTCTTCCTATTTCCCTTCTTCCTATGTCTCTTCCCTTCTTCCTGTATCACATCTCTTCTTTTTCTTCCTGTTTTGCGTTCCTCCTTGTTTTTCATCCTATGCTGCTTCCTCCTCATTTTTCTTATCACTTGCTCTTCTGTTGTTCCTGTGTAACTGCTTGTCTTTCTTGTTTTCTGTTTCTTTTATGCTGTCGACATCCTTCCCTGCCACTCCTTTTCGCTTATTATTTCACCTCGCCCTTTCCTTTTTTTTCTCCTGTACACTACTTTCTTCGCTCGTCTTTCTGTGCCTCCTTCATTCCTCTTCTTCCTACCCCCCCCCCTCCTGTTTCTCCCTGTGCCTCCTTCCTTCCTCCTCTCCCTATCGCTCCTCCTCTCCCTATCCCTCCTCCTTCTTCCTTTGCTTCCTCTCTTCGTCCTCTTCCTATCCCTTTCCTCTTCTTCCTGTCCCTCCTCCATTCTTCTTCTTGTGCCTCCTCCCTTCATCCAATTCCTAACCTTCTTGTCCTGTTTCTGTCCATCCTCCTTTCTGCTTGTGCCTCCTTCTCCCTTCCTCCTTTTCCTATCATCTTTTTGTCCCCCATACCATCTCTTGCTATCCCTCCTTCCCTCTTCTTCCTGTCCCTCCCTTCTTCTTCTTCCTGTCCCTCCCTTCCTCTTCTTCTCCATCCCTCCATTCCCCTTTTTCCTGTCCTTCCCTTCCTCTTCTTCCTGTCTCTCCTCTTTGCTATGCCTTTTCCCTTCCTCCTGCTTTCTCTCCTCCTTTCTCCTTCCTGTACCTCCTCCTCCTTCCTATCCATCCTCCTCCTTCCTCTTCCCAAGCATCCTTCTCCTTCCATATGTCCTTCTTTTTCCATTTCCTTTTCTCTCTTCCATATTCCTCTTTTTCTCTTCTACCCATGCCTGTTCCCCTGCCCGTCTTCATATGTCTCCTCCTTTTCTCCTATTTTATTTACCTCATATTCTCTTCTCCATTTGCTACCTCTCCTTATGTTAACTCTCTCACTCCTTTCTTCCCTTCTTCCCTCCCTCATTCCTGTCTTCCATCCCTTCTCCTTTGTCCTCCTTCCTTCGTCCTTCCATTTTTTTCCCTTTCCTCCTCCTCCTTCCATTACCTCTTTCCTTCCTTCCTATCTCATCTATCCTCTACGTATCCTCACATCTGTTCCCTACTACTTCTCTTTTTCATATTTCTCTTTCCTCCAGGTTCTCCCTTTTTTCCGTTCTGCATCTCTTCTTTAGTGCCATCGTCTCATCTTTCTTCTTCTGTTCTCTCTCTCTCTCTCTCTCTCTCTCTCCCCCGTGTCTTTATCTTTCCCTTTCTCACTGTACTTTTCTTTCCTCTATTGAATAGTTCTCTTTTCTTGGGGCTTTCTTCTCAGCTCCCTACTTTCTTTTACTCCATTGTTACTTCCCTCCCCCCCTCTCTCTCTCTCTCTCTCTCTCTCTCTCTCTCTCTCCTTCTGCATCTGTCTCTACCATTCCTCAATTTTTTTTTTTTTTTTTTTTTACGTAACTTCATCCTTACTTTTCCTCCCTCCTTCCCTCATTCTCTCCCTTTCCTCGTTTCTTCCCTCCCAGCGTTCCTTCCCCCTTTTTCCTCCTTCCATCCTTTTTAACATTTGTTTTCACTTCGTCCCTGTCTTTCCTCCTTTCCTACTTGTCAGCTATCTTTCATTCCCATTTTCCCCTTTCCCCTCCTTGTGTACCTTTCCTCCTCCTTTCCTTTCAACGTTTTCTCACCCCTTCTCTCCCATCCCTAATTTTCAACATTTTCCCCTCCCTTCCATCCTTTCCTTCTCTTCATCCTTTCCACCTTCCCTCGTCTACATTTCCTCCCTTCCCACCTCTGCCTTTACTCCCTTTCCTCCTTTCTTCTTTCCCTTCTTCCCTGCTTCTCATGTTTTTCTTCCTCTTTCCCTTTTGCTCTGCTTTCCCCCCTCCTCTGCCTTCCCATCTTTCCATTCTCTATCTTTTATCCTTCTCTACGTTCCCTCCCTTCCCTCCATTCCTCTCTCCCTCCTTCTTCACTTCTCAAGTTTTCTCCGTCCTTCCCTGTTTCTCTACCATTCCTCCTTCGCTACCATCCCTCCTTCTCTACCTTCCTTCCTTTCCATCCATGCCTCTTTCCCTCCTTCCCTACCTTCCCTCCTTCCCTACCTTCCCTCCTTCTCAGCCTTCCGTCCCATTACTTTCCTTCCTTCCCTCCATGCCTCTTTCCCTCCTTCCCTCCTTCTCTACCTTCCCTACTTCTCTACCTTCCCTCCTCCTCAGCCTTCCCTTCTCCTCAGCCTTCCATCCCATCCACCTTCCTTCCTTCCCTCCATGACTTTTTCCCTCCTTCCCTCCTTCTCTACCTTCCCTCCTTCCGTACCTTTCCTCCCTCTCCCCCTTCCATCGTAAATAACCCGTGGAATCCCAAAACAGACGCCTTCCAATTCCCAGCCACCCTTGCCCTGATTTATTCACACACACATTTATTACCATTTATTTCAGTGCCCGAATCTTTCCTTATTTATCTCTCCTTTTTAATTTCAGTGCCCGTATCTTTCCTTATTTATCTCTCCCTTTTATTTCAGTGCCCTTATTTTCCCCTTATTTGTCTCTTCCTTTTATTTCAGTGCCCGTATTTTCCCTTATTTGTCTCTTCTTTTTATTTCAGTGCCCGTAATTTTCGTTTATTTATCTCTGCGGTTTATTTATGTGGCCGTATTTTCCCGTATTTATTTCCTCTTTATTTCAGTGCCCGTATTTCTCCTTATTAAATTCTGTTCCTTCAGGGCCTGTATTTCTCCTTATTTATCTCTCCCTTTCGTCTCAGTACCCGTATTTCCCCATATCTACCTCTTTCCCTTTAATTTCAGTTTCTTTTTCCTTTGAATTCATTACCCGTATTTCCCCTTATTTATCTCCCCTGCCTTTACTTCACTGCCCGTTTTTCTCCGTATTTATCTCTTCCTATTATTTTACTGCCCATTTTCTCCCTTATTTATCTCTTCCTTGTATTTCGCCGCCCTTTTTTTCCGCTAATTTATCTCTTTTTATCTCACTGCCCGTGTTTATCCATATTCATCTCTCCCTTGTATTTCGCTGCCCGTATTTCTCCTTATTTATCTCCCTTGCTTTGAATTCAGTGTTCATGTTCCCCCTTATTTATCTTTATTATTTCAGTGCCTGTATTTCCTCTTACTGTATATCTCTCTCTTCCTTTTTACTCCGTATTGCAGTGGCGTATTTTCTTATTCCTTACTTTCAGACAGTTTTACTCCGTTTAGGAAATGTCATTAGTAGTGAAGGGGTTAATGAAGGCTGCCTTAAGATTGAAGAAAATCGTCTTAAGATAGTAGAAGAAAATCGTCTTAAGATAGTTGAAGAAAATCGTCTTAAGATGGTTGAAGAAAATCGTCTTGAGATGGTTGAAGAAAATCGTCTTGAGATGGTTGAAGAAAATCGTCTTGAGATGGTTGAAGAAAATCGTCTTGAGATGGTTGAAGAAAATCGTCTTGAGATGGTTGAAGAAAATCGTCTTGAGATGGTTGAAGAAAATCGTCTTGAGATGGTTGAAGAAAATCGTCTTAAGATAGTAGAAGAAAATCGTCTTAAGATAGTAGAAGAAAATCGTCTTAAGATAGTTGAAGAAAATCGTCTTAAGATAGTTGAAGAAAATCGTCTTAAGATAGTAGAAGAAAATCGTCTTAAGATAGTGGAAGAAAATCGTCTTAAGATAGTGGAAGAAAATCGTTTTAAGATAGTGGAAGAAAATCGTCTTAAGATGGTAGGAATAAAGTACAGAGGGTGGTCCAGTTATAGCGCTACTCCTCCACTCCACAGGGCGAAATGTGTGTTAGGGGGACGGCTTCATCACCAATATCAGTGTCCACCCTGCATCATTAATCCCTACTTCCACTGCCTCGCGCCCACACCAGCAGACTTAACCGAACCCACAACACCAAAGCTATTACTATGAGAGTTTCTAGAGGAGCGCAACTTCCGGACCACCCTGTATAAGACCTCACCGGAACCCCTTCAGTACGAGAGGCGTTTTTCTTTTTTTTTGAGTTGCTTCGTCTTGTAGTTGTTGTTGTTGTTGGTGGTGGTGGTGGTGGTGGTGTTTGTTGTTGTTTATGATGATGATGATGATGTGACCTTAAGCTCATTTGGAACGTAAACCCAGTAGACTACCGGCTGAAGTTACCCTCCTCCTGCAGTCCACCATCCTTCTTTCGGGGTGACAGGGAAGAAGATGAGGGATGTTTGTATAGCCAGGCAGTTCCGCAGTCCGGTTATAACGATGCCACCACATGAAGGCCTCCCTGTTCAGCACCCGTCTAACAGCACTAAAAGAAGAAAAAAACTAAAAGAAAAAAAAAAATGGAAAGGACATTACTCGGATTCAAGTGTTTTTTAGATTTGTTTTAAAGTATATGGTGTGTTATCGTGTCATATTGTTAGGGGAATTCTCTCTCTCTCTCTCTCTCTCTCTCTCTCTCTCTCTCTCTCTCTCAGTCTATATCGTCATGTATTATCTATCTATATCTAGCTGTACCTGTCTATCTCTTTGTCTGTTTACCTGCCTATCTATTTATTTATCTATCTAGCTATCTATATATCAGTCTGCTTGTCCATCATTGTTTGCCTTCCTGTCTACATATTCCTCCTGCAGTCTGTATATATCAGTCTATCTACCAATGTATCTGTGTTTATATATCTATCTAACTCAGTCTTTATCTGTCTGTCTATCTATCTATCTACCTGTCTATCTACTACAGTTACACATGCACATTAACCAGCCAGAATAATGTCAATTTCCAGCCATATCATTATTTTCACATTTACCTCTCGAACCAAAATTTTTCGAACTGTATAATTTTTTTTTTTTACTAAACGGGGGGCAAACCTATAACGAAATTAGTTAACAAGCTGCTAAATAGTTATCAATTGGTCGTAACGAGGCAATTTGGATTCACCACAAATGCATAAATTATTGAGTGATTTGCATAGGCGAAAGGGAATTGAGTTAGTGTGATTTTTATTATTTTTATTGGTGGTTGGTTTGCGTTATTAATGTGTAATTTTTTATAGTTGATTTAGGTAAGGTCTCTCTCTCTCTCTCTCTCTCTCTCTCTCTCTCTCTCTCGATGGATGGATACATAGATATGTATCTCGTGTTTGTTTTGCCCTCCATAAGTAAACACACACACACACACACACACACACACACACACACACACACACACACACACACACACACACACACACACACACACACACACACACACACACACACATACGAGTTCGAATCTGGGGCATCTTTTATCTCTCTTGCCATTGTTCACTCAAAACTAAAATTAGGGACCGGGGTGGAACATTGACTATTGCGTATCGTAATCAAGGGGAAGACTGAGACTATCTAGATGTGAATTGTCTGCCTCACAAACACACGTGCACTCGATAGGCATTTTTACTAATAATTAATCATTACCTGTAACACAAAACACTACCATTTATTCTCACTTAAATTCCTAATCATGCTTCTCCTTCTAAATCGTTTCCCTCTACCCTTTGCACAGTCTCACTGCTATATGCTTCTCGCCTTAACCTGGCCCAGATTTTCGTCCATTTGTAGCTTATTTCACCTAACTCACTGGCAGAGAAAAGACTACTACGGCTTTACATCATTTTCACAGAACTTCATTGTGACCAGCATCATATTCCAGTGTTATTCTAATGTTACAACTCAGCATTATTCTTAGATCAAAGTTAAAGTAAAAAAGTACACTTATTTATATCGCTCCTCGCATTTTTTTACTTTTTACATTTTGGGGGGTAATAGTCATCGGATGAACTTATATATATATATTTTTTTACATAATACTGTCTTCGGATTAACTCTGTCTGCCAGGTAATATGAAGTGCCTGTGTGTAGATTGTTATTCCTGTGAGGTGGAGTCAGAATTCCGGGAGCTTGAATTGGAAGTGAATGATTGTATGGCCCATTTCACTGAGCATGTTGTAAAGCCCTCCTGTATCTTATTTTTCCATTATCATGTTTTTTTGGATCCTGCTTCACCCCTTGGTATGAGAGGTGAAAGTGGCTAAATGATGATGATGGATATGATGAGGATGAGAAGGGTGATGATGTTGATGGTGATGATGTTGATGATTTCACATTTTCCCAACCTACCCTTTCCTTGGGCTGGTAACACTATTCTCATTTTACTCTTTGTCCTAAAATTACTATATCTCCATCTGTTGCAACAATAGTTTAACACTACATGGTGACTGTAGTTCCCATTGACAAGGACATAGAGCCGTAGCATTATATTTATGTCATTGAACAACGTGAAATAAACTGCAAAAGGACGAAAATCAGGGCTCACACCTACACTGTTAATCATTCACCCAAACCCATACCAGTTTTACACATCCTTGCCCTTAGATCTACTCTTATTGAATCAAAATCACTGTTGCCCATTTCTGTCTTTTCAGAAATTCTTCATACCCATGCCTTTCTTTCCTTCCCGGTCTGCCATTAAATCCTAAAGTAACGAGACCAGTATAGAAGATAGTATAATATGTGCAAAAGGAGAAATTATATACATACCATTAACTGTATATGTAAAAAATTATATACAAGCTGTTAATCGATATAATAATCCTGAATAATCAGATGTACAGTGAAATACAATACTGTTTCCATTATTTCAGGTAATAAGTTGTGCAGTACCCGGTCGACGTATGTGAGTACCAGTTTTATTAACCTGTAGTTTGTCTCGTTCTAAGTTTACTTGGAAGGTCGTCTCATTTGGTTTTCACATTGCTTTTAAAAACTGAAATATTAATTCTATTACTTTTAGAATTGAGCCTAGTATCTTCGTTAGGTTGGCCTTTGTAATATTTTTGAGTCTTTCTTAACTTCTTGTCAATAGTTATTTTACACTTGTAAGATATCTGGGGCTTGGATCCTTGTACTGTTTACAACTCTCCAGACCCTTCCACAACCTTCCTCCAACACCCCTATATTTCCGTCAATCTTTCCTCCAGCTCTCTAAATCCACCCTTCCCTTTCCTCCAGCTCCACTAAATACCCGTCAGTCTTTCCTCCGACTCTCCAAAATCCACTTTCTCTTACCTCCAACTCACCCAGATTTGTCAGTCGTTCTGCTAACTCTCCAAAATCCACTTTCTCCTTTCTTCCTACTCCCTTAACTTTTCTCTCCTTTTTTCCTTCAACTCCCCAAACCCACATTCTTTCCTCCTCCCCAACTTTTCTCCCCCCTCCCCAACCTCCCCCCTCCCCAGTCCAGCTTTGCCCTTTCCATCAGCTCATCAGACCCACCCTTACCTTACCTCCAACTTCTCCAACACTTCTCCAGATTTTCTTCCAGTTATCTGAAACCTGTCATTTCCTTTCCTTCAGTCTTGCTTTCTCTTTTCCTCCATCTCCACTGACTTACCTCCAGTGTTTCCTCCAACTCCTCCTTGCCTACATTTATCTTTTCTCCAATTCTCCAGGTGAACTCTCCCCTTTCTTCCAACTTTCCTGATTTTCTTTCCGCCATTCTTCCAGTTTTCACCAACTCTCCAAAGCTCTCCTTCAACTCTCCAAAAGTGTACATTCTTATTTTCTCCACCCCTCCAAAGCTTACACTTTCTTTTATCTCTCCAAAGCTCACCCTCTCCCCTTTCCTCCAACTGTCCACAGCTCACATTTTCTAATTTCCTCCATCTTTTCATAGCCCATTCAATCGTTTCCTCCAAATTTCCAAACACACTTTCCTTTTTCCTTCAACTCTCCAATGCTCACTCTCTCTTTTCCTCCGACTCTCCACAACTCATATTTTATATCCTTTCCTCCAGATCTCCACAGCTCACGCTTTGTCCATTCTTCCAGCTCTCAGAACTCACACTATCTCCCGTCCTCTTAACTCCCCAGAGCTGATACTTTCTCTTTACCTCCAGCTCTCCAAAAGTCACATTCTCTCTTCCTTTGACTCTCCAAAACGCACTTTATTTCCTTCCAAAGCTCACACACACTCCTCCAACTCTCCAAAGCTCATACTTTCTCCTTTCCTCCTAGTCTCAAAATCTTTCTTCTTTCCTCCAACTCTGCGAAGCTCACTCACTCTCTGTTCCTCCAACTTCTTTCTTCGTCCCTAAATTGCCACTTATTCACAGCGTTACTCATGCCTCTTTCCTCACCCCAGCCTTCTCCTCCTCCTCACCCCAGCCTCCTCCTCCTCCTCACCCTAGCCTCCTCCTCCTCCTCGCCCCAGCCTCCTCCTCCTCCTCGCCCCAGCCTCCTCCTCCTCCTCGCCCCAGCCTCCTCCTCCTCCTCACCCCAGCCTCCTCCTCCTCCTCACCCCAGCCTCCTCCTCCTCCTCACCCCAGCCTCCTCCTCCTCCTCGCCCCAGCCTCCTCCTCCTCACCCATCCTGAATCACGTCACGGCCACCGTACTATTAAAACTTGGGACAGTTTTTATAGAAAGTTAAATGAAAAGGCAGAGAAGAGAATGGGTTTTCCTCTGTGTTGTCTCCACGCCGGCCCGAGGGGTGGGGGGTGGAGAGGGATTGAAGGATAATGTGGATGGCGTGAATAAAGAGTCGGAAGAGGAATTAAGGATGAGAGAAAGAGGGGAGTAAAAGCAGTTGGATGGATGGATAGATATAGATAGATGGATACATGCATATACATAGATTTATATACTTGTACTGTATCTTTGTCCGCTATATATGGCAGAGTTTTAAGGGAAGTGATGAATATTTGCATGGGTACAGACTTGGCCCAGAGGAAGGTCAAGAGCTCCATGTGAATAACGAGATTCTCAAGGCCATAGACAAAGCCGAAAGTTGTTAGCCGATACCAACGAATCTACGCGTAGATATTCGGGCGATTCACACCTCCCGACCCTCAATCTCGAACCGACAAAAGTATATTCACAGGTGTTATGATATAGGAGAGCCATTTTGTGTGAATATAGTGTACTTATGGGCTTATTTATAATTTTGTGTGTCACAGGAAGATTAGAAGGCAATCCCAAAGTCGACCTTCTAATCTAATATCTACGTTTTTCAAGATAAAGGAATGAAAGTTCGTATTAAGTAGGGGCGACCACCATCCACTCACTTGATATAATCTTACCTCAGGTGATTCTGCACTGAGCGACAAGCCGAATATTATCGTGTAAACCACGAAGCCATTTAAAACGTTTGATGATACCCATATAATCAGTTAGACGCCTAGTGGTTTCGTGGATTGAGGCGTTCTAACGGACATTGCCTACAGGAAACGGGTTTACATTCAAGGAGGGTTTGTGTTTATTGCTGACGTAGTGCTGCTCAGGGATGAATGACTGTACCCTTTCCAGCTTGGCCTAAAATCGCCATCTCTCTATCTTCATTGCTGAGTTGTAGAATGGACTCACGCCAGATTACGAAGCTAGTCACGAAGAAGTGCTACGGAGAGGATTTGGAGCCACAACATTGTTTTTTCTTCACAGATTTACGTGACATAAGCTGAAAAAAGACAAAAATCTGGGCCAAGTTAAGGTAAACGGACTATAGTATCTCTTGCCTTAAATGTCGGAACTTAGCAGCCTAGCCCCAAGCCCCTACGCTCCTGGTTGGACACTATTGGATAGGAGGATAGATACATGGATAGATTTAGATACTGAGCCAGCAGCTCTTCTTATGCGCTCCATTTTGCTCATTACTCCTCACTTCCTCTTCTGTGTCATTTAAAACATTCGAGTACCACCATACTGGGCATAAATAGCATAGAAATTGAACTAGACGCATCCAGAAATTAATCGCTAAGCAAGAGATGCTAGGGAGCTTTCTTAACCGACGAGAAAATGGGAAGTAAATGTGGATGTGAAAAAGCCAGTGCAGTCCCCAGAAAATATCAGCATATCTCCTTTAAAAATAATAAATGAAATAAATAAATAATAATAATACTAAGAGTAAGAATAATATTAATAGTAATAATGATGATAAATCATCATCATCATCATCATCATCATAATAATAATAATAATAATAATGATAATAATAATAATAATAATAATAATAATAATGGTAAAAAAAATGGCGTGTTAGTGGGTGTCAAATTTTTTTACTCGTTTCACACTAATAGGTCTAAAATTGCCGTCTCTCCACCTTGAATACTGCTGTAATATAGCAATAGATTAGCACTGGAAAATGATGTAAAGTTGTAACATTGTCATTTTCTGCAACTGAACTACGTGAAATAAGATGAAAAAAGGACGAAACTCTGGGCCAAGTTAAGATGAAAGAACTGTGGTGGGCGTATGCAATAGATATTAACATGGTGAAGGGAGTATATGTGCACGTGCTGATTTTGACTGATATGTCGTCCAAAATATTACCAGATTATACATTTTACGTTTTTTTTACTTACAAATTTAACTTGAATAAGGCATACAGCGATGGTCATGTATATAGGAATAAGCAAATAAGCTAATGGATAGTTAGAAGGAAGGGCAGTAGAAAGAAGGATAAGTAAATGAAAAATGACCACGTAAGGACAACCAAGATAATAGAAAAAAATGAATAGGTATGTAAGTGAGGTGGAGGGAGGGGGAGACCGAGGATGAAATGGAAGGATAAAGTGGAGAGGTATATGAGAGAGGGAGGTTTGAGTTGGGGGAGGGCAGCGTAATGGCAGTGGACAAGGTGACATGGAGGCGATTTGTTTGTGGCCACCCTTTTGGGGATTAAAGCGTCTGGCTATAGATAGATAGATAAATAAACAGGTAAGAACAAGAAAAAGAAAGAGGGAGTGAACTGAGACAGAGACCTGAACCATAAAAGAGGTGAAGATAGAAAAAGTGATATTGCCATATTATTGACATGTGGAGAGAATGGAGAATGAAAGACTGACTAAGAGGGTGTATGTAGGTGAGGTGGAGGGAGGGAGAGGTAGGGGTAGACCGAGGATGAGGTGGAGGGATGGAGTTGAGAGGTATATGAGGGAGGGGGGGGGTGAGTTGGGGGGAGGGGAGTCAAATGGTGGGTGACAGAGTGACTTGGAGGCGTTTTGTCTGCGGCCACCCTTTGCGGGATTAGGGCGTCGGGCTATAGATAGATAGATAGATAGATGAAAAAAAAAATGGCAAAGGAAAAAATGGTGCATATAGAATAAAAGTCAGGACAGTGAAAGGGAAGGTATGGTGAAGTGAAAGGAACATGAAAAGAGCAAAAAGGAAGAAAACGCATGAGTACGTGCAATGTGTGTGTGTGTGTGTGTGTGTGTGAGAGAGAGAGAGAGAGAGAGAGAGAGAGAGAGAGAGAGAGAGACTGTGTAATGCTGTCGAATGAGGATGGAAAAAAAAAAAAAAAGTACTAACAGGAGAAAGTCAGCCAACATTTTACGAACACTGTGAAGGGAATCGAACCCAGGACACTCAGATGACAGCCAGACAACTGACGCAGAATACGAGTAAGAGCAGGAGATTTTATGGTAGTGTTGAAATGTTTGAGTGAAGTTGGACAGAGAGAGAGAGAGAGAGAGAGAGAGAGAGAGAGAGGGAGGGAGAGGGGGGGGGGCAGATAAAAAGATAAAAGAAGCGGGTGATTTTTTTTTTTTTTTTTTATACAGTAGTGCATGCTAAGAGAAACTTTTACCCCTTACAAGAAACCCCAGAAATATAATCGTGGCAAAAGGTAGCACAGTAGCAATAGTAGTAGTAGTAATTTTAACCGCAGACTCATCTAAATTTGAACCCAGTGGACTGCAGTCTGAAGTTGCCCTCCTCCTGCAGTCCACCATCCTACTTTCGAGGGACGGGGAGGGAGTCGAGTGATGATTGTACATCCGTGAAGTTGAGCAGCGCGGTTATATGGGTGCCACCACGTGAAGGCGTCCTCTTTAGCACCAGGGATAGATAAAAGAGTAAAAAAAAAAATCGAGGTAGAAAATTGAGTACAGATAAAACGAGAAATTAAAAGACAAATGTACACTCGTTTCCTGTATATTTAAACCGATGAAAAAACAAAAAACAAATATGTAAAAAGAAGGGTAATTAATTTTTCTCCCATGCCCAAATTTGCGAAAACCGAAGTTGATAAAAAAGAGAGAAAAAAAAAGAAAAAAAAAATAAGGTTATTATATCCCAAGGCTGGTCAGGAATGAAGCCGCAATATTTTTTGAGGATGTGGGATTTTCAATATTTCCAGTCAGCTTTATTTTGCACGAGAGAGAGAGAGAGAGAGAGAGAGAGAGAGAGAGAGAGAGAGGGAGAGGGGTGGGCTGGAAGGAAGGGTTGAAGAGGAAGAGAGATGAAGGGAATGGGGAAGAGGGAAGGAGGTAAGGGGAGGAGAGGGAATGAGGTAGATGGAGAGAGAGAGAGAGAGAGAGGAGGGGGAAGAAGAAAGGGGAAGAAATGAAGAGGAGAAAAGGAAGAAATGGATGAATGTGAAGAAGATGGGGATGAAAATGGTACTGATAATTAAAAATCAGACAAAGTTATAATCATGAGTGCTTTGTATTGCTGCCACACTCTTACAACACACTACTCAAAGAATTCATTGTAAGAAGCAGAGGAGGAGGGAAGGAGGAGAAGAACGAGAAAGGGAAAGAGGGACAAGAAGAAGAGGACGAGAGAGAGGAATGCTAGGAGTAATGGAGAGAGGAAAAAGGCATGAATAAGAAAAATGTATATGGAGGTGAGAATGAAAATGAGAGAGGAAGGGAAAGATGGCGGGATGTATGGAGAGAGAGAGAGAGAGATGAGGAGGAGGGAAAAAAAGGAGGAGGAGAGGAAGAGAAATATGGAGGGATTCAAGGAGAGGGACGACGAGAACAAGAAAAGGAAGGAAACAAAGAAGAAAGGACGAAGAGGAATAAGTGCAGGTCCAAGGGCAAGATAGAGAAACAAAGGGTGTTGAAAAAAATGAGAAAGACAGGGAGGGAAGTTATAATTGTAACTCCTTTGTGTTGCCGCTATACCCTCAAGGAATCATTTAACAACAGGAAGGATGGAGGAAAAGATGGAGAGAAGGAGGGTTAGGAGGAGGAAAATTGAGGGATGGATGGATGAATTGAAGGTGGGAGTGATGGAGGGAAGGATGGAGCAAGAAACAGTGGGAAGAGAGACCCTGGAGCATTCATTTTTGTTTCCCCTCAAATCTCAGTTCTTTCTCTTGCTGAATCACATAAAATGGAATATCAGCTGACAACCAAGTCAACGTGTGGGTAGGTGTTTAGACTATCTTGATTATCGCAATTTTAGTGGTTTTACAAGGTGCCTAGGAAGACGAAACGCGGGCTAACATGTCAAGAAACTATATAGAAGAGGTGGGGCGTTGATAATGGAATAGAGCAGCCTCCTGAATCCTCCGCAAGCGAGGGTAACAGCAGGTCAGTGGTAGGCGATTCAAGTGGTGGTGTGGGTCAGATTACTGGATCACCTGGAGACCATTTGTATTACTGTATTATTTTCCTGCTGCCACCAAACGATTTGATTCAGCATAAGGCGAAATTCTCTGCCAAGTACAAGTGAATAAGCTGTAACATATTTCTTCACAGCAGCTGTTGGACTATGACGTTCATGTGTTTAGGTTGGTATAAGGTTACCGTGTCTCATCCAAGACGAAGAGCTTTAAAGGACATTATTATGGGCCAGCCAGAATATCCATTGTAGGTATCGTAATAGGTAACATTTTTGCTGCTTCTCTTTCTACAAACTTCATATATCTTAAGGAGGTGGTGGGGGTGTAACGGGAAGCACACTCATTTCGGAACCGAGAGATCCCGGGTTGTCCCAGGCCGAGGATGAAATCTTGGGCAGGTTCTTTCTCCTGCAGCCTGTTCATACCCAGAACTGAAGGAGGGACCTGGATGGTAATTTTGACGATTGCCTGTCATAGTTTGAAGAGAGGTCGGGACGGCATAAAATGAACTGTCTGCAGTCGATAGGCATTAATCTAAATCTCTTTTCTCTTCTTTGCCTTAATGATTAAACTGGTGTGTCATCAACTAAACAGCTTTGGATACATGTGCCTCTCTTTTATCTTCTCTCCGGGTGTGCCCCACTTCTTTTCTTTGTATCTGCTCCAGTCTTATTGTGTTCCCTGAGATGTTGTGTGCCCATCTTATTCTAATACTTTCCCGTTTTGATATCACTTCTGCATCCGAAGTCTTTCATTATCATGTGGGTCGCATCCAGTACCTATATTTCAAGGAAGCGTTGCCAACAGTTCTGTCCTGGTGAAACTAATGCTGGTGTGTGTGTGTGTGTGTGTGTGTGTGTGTGTGTGTGTGTGTGTGTGTGTGTGTGTGTGTGTGTGTGTGTGTGTGTGTGTGTGTGTGTGTGTGTCGTTGTTTTCTCTTAGCAACGTTTTCCAGTGTCCCACTTATCATTATTCCTAATACTGAACAGATACATACAGATCGACATATAGGTAGATGACCCCCACGAAAACTAAAGCAGGGAGGTGTCTCATGTTGTGGCTGGTACTTGTGGTTCCGCACTCACTTCTACCACACTGACTATGCTGCTCACGCTCTTCCTTCCTATTCAAGCAGTGTGGTCGAGGGCTGAGTGAAGGGAGTTATGTGGTAGGTGGGTTCTTTATTACCACACCCGACAGTTGAATTATGGCAACTGTCCTGTGGTACTTAGGTTCTCTATGCCTTTCTTGGGGTGTGTGGTTTCTATACTCTATTCACTTTAATTTGGCCTAAAATTACTATCTCCATCTTGAATGCTGGGATGTGAGAAGAGATTAATAATAGAATGTAGCGTAGGTAACGAAATAATTTTATGAAAAGGATGTACAACCATATTACTGTCTTACTCTGCCATGGGACTACGGGAAACAAGCTACAAAATAAAGAATATATTCGTCAACTTAAGGACAGTCATTCGTGAAGGAAAACGTGATAAGTTAAAGGTGATTAACTAAGGTGATAAAGGTAATAAAGGTGATAGGTTAAACATGGTAAATTAAAGGTAAGGGCTAAATCAAGGAACCATGGCAGTTGTCTAGATTTAAATGATTATCAGGGCATCAGGAACAAAAGATATTCCAACTTATAAAACCAAAGCGGAACTTAAGATGTCAAATTTGTCATGCTGATGCGAAACAAGCGTATATATTCCACTCCACGTGCGAGACAAGCGTATATATTCCACTCCACCTGTGAAACAAGCGTATATATTCCACTCCACCTGTGAAACAAGCGTATATATTCCACTCCACCTGTGAAACAAGCGTATATTTTCCACTCCACCTGCGAAACAAGCGTATATTTTCCACTCCACCTGCGAAACAAGCGTATATTTTCCACTCCACCTGCGAAACAAGCGTATATATTCCACTCCACGTGCGAGGCAAGCGTATATTTTCCACTCCACTTGCGAAACAGGCGTATATTTCCCACTCCACCTGTGAAACAAACGTATATTATCCACTCCACCTGCGAAACAAGCGTATATTTTCCACTATCTCCACCTGCGAAACAAGCGTATATTTTCCACTCCACCTGCGAAACAAGCGTATATTTTCCACTCTACCTGCGAAACAAGCGTATATTTTCCACTATCTTCACCTAGAAAACAAGTGTATATTTTCCACTATCCCCACCTGCGAAACAAATGTATATTTTCCATTTCTCCACCCGTGAAACAAGTGTATATTTTCCACTGTCTCCACCTGCGAAACAAGTGTATATTTTCCACTCCACCTGCGAAACAAGCGTATACTTTCCACTCCACCTGCGAAACAAGCGTATATTTTCCACTCCACCTGCGAAACAAGCGTATATTTTCCACTATCTCCACCTGCGAAACAAGCGTATACTTTCCACTATCTCCACCTGCGAAACAAGCTTATATTTTTACTATCTACCTGAGAAAGCGTTTTTTTTTTTTTTTCTTTCTATGACCACCTGTGAGATAAGCGTATATTGTCCTCTATCTCCTCCCACCACAATGTTGACACTAAGAAGAAGAGGATGAATAAAGACTCTCATTAATCTGTGTACTTGTTCCTACAAATTAATGAATGTGAAAAGGCAGAATGACGTTCGAGATGTCTACAGGTATGTGAATAGACTCAGTGATTTATACTCAATCATTTATACTTTAACTCAACCCTTTTTGCTCTAACTTGACCTAAAGTTGCCTTCCCCTCCTATTCAGTCTTTAGTTTTAGCGAATTTTAATACTAGAATACAATGCTAGTCATGAAGAAGTGCTATGGAAGGGATGTAGAGCCATAATACACTTTTATTCCCCCAACTGGAATAAGCCGCAAAAGGACGAAAATTTGGGTCAGGTTAAGGTGAAAAAATTGTAGGCATAATAATTTGCATCTCTTCATTTTCAGTGCCAAGATAAAACAAGAGATTAACATTATATTGTGTTATTTACGAAGAAATGCTATGGAAAGGATGTAAAGTTGTAGTTTTGTCTTATTCTGTTAGTGAGCTACGAGAAATAAGGAGCAAAGGAACGTAATTCCCCGCCTATACTGTTTGTACTCTAACTTGGCCTGAATTCCATTTCTCCATCATAAACACTGAGTTGTAACCATACATAGACACTAGATTATGATGCTAGTCACGGAAAGTTCTATGGAAAACATGTAGAGCGGTAGCATTCCCTCTTCAGCCACGGAACTAAATGAAATAAGCTGCGAAAGGTGAGCCAAGTTAGTTAAAATACCGTAGTACAGTTGTAATGAATGAACTATGAATGGCCTAGTATTACAAAGCCGCAAATACATATCTCACACAGTTGACTTGCAAATGGACTCCTTTGTAGGGTCGGCACAGAGACAACATATGTACGGACACGCTGTGAATATTGGATATGTATTGTGTGCAACATGCCACTGTGTAAGACCTACTGCTGCAATACATGTACCACCGCAAGGAGGTGGCCTAGGTAGGATTCAAGTGGAAGTAGTGGTGACTGCCTCTGTCATCATCATCATCATCATCATCATCATTAGTGGACTTAAACTGTGTTGAGTGACAGCATAGCGGGGATATATACTCATATTTTCTTCAGGGGGCGTGAATGAAAATATAACACTAACCCACTTTCATACAGTATATATATATATATATATATATATATATATATATATATATATATATATATATATTTATATATATATATATATATATATATATATATATATATATATATATATATATATATAATGTTATGATGTGGCAGGGGTAAACCAGCTCTGCTGTCGGGCCCTGCTGCGGATGTCACTGATTGCATTGCGCAGTTGACCCTTGTGCAGTGTGGTACGGTGAGGATCTGTCCGTTCTCCCCTTTGGGGCTAAGATGCGAATGAATGTGTTTGAATGGATGAGTAAATGGGGAGTGTGTTGTCCTGTCTCGGCTACCTCCCTTTCCTTTGGGGGAAGCAGCCTAGGTATATATATATATATATATATATATATATATATATATATATATATATATATATATACAACTCATGTGTGGGGAGGCTGCCCACATATACCTCTTGTCAATTGGGTGGAGTCAAAGGCTTTTCGTCTTATCAACTCTCCTCCTCTTACTGGCTCCCCTCAACCTATGTCTCTTCGCCGCACTGTTGCATCTTTATCTCTTTTCTGTCGCTACTTCAATGGTCACTGCTTCTCTGAACTGTCTGCTTGCATCCCTCCACCTCTACGATGGGTGCGTAGCACCCGTCTAGCAACAAACTCTCATCCCTTTTCTGTCTAGCTCTCTAATGCAAGAGTTAACCGTTATTCCCAGTCCTTCATTTATGCAACAGGTTAACTCTGGATCTGTCTCCCTCTGTCTGTATTTCCTACTTCCTATGATCTTCAGTCTTTCAAACGCAGTGTGTCCAGGCATCTCGAAATGAACTGATCTTGAATTTGGCTCTCTTTTGTATTGTTTTTGTTTTTTCTTGGAAGGAACGGTTTGCGGGCTACTGGCCTTTGGTTCCTTCCTTCTTGCATATATATATATATATATATATATATATATATATATATATATATATATATATATATATATATATATAATACATACAAGCACGTTCCCTTTTCCCGCAGTAAACTGTGTAGCGTACAGTTTCTGTGGAAACGTATGTGATGAGTCGTGCCTATCGTTGTTATGTTATTGTGACTGTATTTGAAGTATAGTTTATTTTTTCTCTCACATTTCAGGTGTGTATTACTTAAGAGCTTACTCAGACATCAGCAGGCGTAATGGATGTGGACATTAGTGTAAGTTCTGGCATGGATTTGCACACACACACACACACACACACACACACACACACACACACACACACACACACACACACACACACACACACACACACACACACACACACACACACACACACACACACACACACACACACACACACACACACACACACACACACACACACACACACACACACACACACACACACACACACACACACACACACACACACACTCTACAAAGTTTATTGTTTTGTATTATTATAATTCCGTATCCTACTTGAACTGCTAAGTTCTCAATATTTAGGCCTGTTTTGTGTTTATTTAGAAAGCTTCACTGTAATAGTAAAGGAATTAAACTAGGAGGTTAGAGGTGGGTGGGGGTGCTCACCATCCACTCAGTCGATTAGTACTGCTCTCGGGTGTTTGCCCTTTCCTCTCGTCTTTCCTTCATTCCTTCCTTCCTTTCTCTTCTGTCTTTCTTTCCTTTATTCTTTCCTCTTCCGTCTTTCCACGGGTGACTTCACTGAGTGACAAACCAAATGTTTCCTGTACACCAGGAAACCATTTACCACACTGGGTGGTAACCTTATAGCCAATTTATGGCGCTTGCTGGTTTAGTGGGTAATGAAGGCGCTCCAACCGGATTGAGCCGGTGTAGGTCTATATCCAAGTGGTGGTTGGGGTTTAATGCTCACGTAATGCCACTGAGGGATGAGTGAGGCTGATCACCCTCATCTTAAATGTCTGGACCAACTTGCCTAGCCGCGGGATCCTACGCTCCTCATGAGGCAACATAGGATTGGATGATGATGATGATATATTTTTAATAGTTTGTGCCTTAAAGGTTTTTTCTCCAGTACATTAACTAGGCAATTTTAAAAGCAGATTTCCTCTGACATTGTTTTGAGTTTTGTGTATATTTTCTGTTTTTGCTCGCTTTTTTGGATTTATACTTTCCAGCACTTTTAATATGAATTTTTAAAGGTGAGTGCATTCCGCTGTAGTGGCCTGTGACTATGCTGTGAAAGGAGGATTGCGTGTGAAGACTTCACCTTAAATTATTTTCTGCTTTATTCTTTACCCCATATGTTTGGAATTGTGGTGGGGATGATGATGGTGATGATAACTTTGATTCTCTGTCTCTCTCTCTGTCTGTCTGTCTCTCTCTCTCTCTCTCTCTCTCTCTCTCTCTCTCTCTCTCTCTCTCTCTCTCTCCTCCATCCCTGTCTTCCATCAACTCTTAACTCTTTTATATACTTCATTTTATTCAGTATCTGTACATTGGGCGGGTAAAGGTGATATTCCTGTTGTTCGAGATCAGAGTAGGTGTAGAGGGTGAATATTTTCGGTACACCCAGGGATATTCAGAGTTATTTCCTAGTAATTTCCTGCTAAATTTTATCGTTCGTACTGTTTCCGATGCCCAGTTCTTGCCAACCCTGAGCCAAGGCGGAGTGTCTAGTTTTTACCTGCATAACCACCTGAAAGTCTACAGGTGTAATGAATTTTCAGTACAGGATTGAATATTAATTACAGAGAAATATTAACTGCGAGTATTTGAAGCAGATATAATTTTTACAAGAATTATGTAGAACCCAGTGAGTCACCTTCGCTGGCTTTGTATCCCGATCCCTGACCTGTGCTTTAGAAAAAATAATGTTAAAAAAAGTTTCATCAGTAATGTGAAGGCACAGTACCGATATATTCATTAGATTTGTCTGTATCAGTAAACATGTGTCGGTTTAATGATCCCATCCCTCGTTCCAATCGTTGCGCCAGTCTAAGAAATATATTACTTAGACTGTGCGTTTCTCATTATGCCGACGTAAATGATTAGAGACCATGGAACTACCTACAAGTGATATTAACCAGTTTTTTCGTTTGACAAGTTGCCATTCTAATTAATTGTTACCTGAAGTCATTTTGAGTCGTCATATTTTTCATCTTAGTAATTTATGTTCATTCAGTTTTAAGAGCGAAGGGTGATTGAGTGCATATTAAAGTATCAACTGGCAGTCTGGTACTCTGTTAAAGGTCAAGAATATTCCGTCTAAGTTGGTTGTACAGTATAGTGTATGGTAGCTGCATAAGAAAGATGAAGGTATAAACAAGCAACATTATACCCAGTGTGCTATGGAGATAGTGGTAGTTGCATAAGGATACCAGTATAAAAAGCAGTATTATACCCAGTTTAATATGAAGTGCGGGGAGGCAGCTTGAATGACGATTAATGTATAAAAAAGAATCAAAAGCACAGAGCTCAAGAAAGTTTATAAATATGCTACCGGGAGCTGTATTTTTTCCCCACACTCTAATATTCACCGAAATGTGGTTGTGAAGTGTCTGGTAGCTACAATATTAACTCGAGGAAGTACATTTTTTTTAATGGTGTCTGGAGTGTTACCTTCTGGAACAAGGAAAGTGAGAAGCGAAGTGAACTCTGCCTTTGTTTTAACTTGGCCAACATCCCTAAACCCTACCAGCTCACTTGACAGGTGTATGCAGATTAGAGGGTTGATTTGACTGGTACCCAATTGAGACTCATTCTTACATCATAACAGTGGCTTATCGGAACCATGCCTTAGTATTCAAGTATGGAAGTGCCCCAGTTCTGCAATATAAAAACAAATCCGCTTCAGTCTCGGAGAGGTGGTGGTTGAGTGGAAGAGGAGTGGACTGCTTACCGAAAGGACGTGAATTCCCGTGCGAAGGACAGGGAGCAGTTTGTTAATGGGTGCCATTCAGACATTCTTAATTGGTCTTCCACATAACGCACGGACATGCAATGAAATGCCTATGCTGTTACCAATTCACCAGTCCTGAATGACGCAGACCTGGCTTGGATTTAGATGGTCCGTTGGCATTGGTGTTCAGGTGGTGCTTGGTTCGCTCTTAGGAATGGAGTCGGTTACTTAACTAGAAATGGCGATAGGTATCTGTAGGTATCTGTATGGAAGGTACCAGGTATTTGAAGTGTTATAAATAATTTAGCAGTTCACTCTAGTATTTTCTTGAAGATGCCTGTGTGGGTTTGCACACTCACCCTCAAAAGTTTCTTCCTACCCATAGAGTGGTATTCTCCCTGATTTAAGAAAAAACCCAAGTACCTTTTCCATATAAGTTTTCGTGACCATACATCAAAAATACTGCTATTAGTTTTCAGTTCTACCAAAATATCTCCTGTCCAATATCAATTTTTGCACCTTTACGCAAAATGGCAGCTCTCTTTGCTCTTTTTTTTCCCTCATAGTATAAGGTCTCTCTCTCCTCCCTTTCCTTACCCACAAAAAGGGAACTCTCTAATCACGGTCCACCATTCATATAATATTCAGAAGGTTCTCTCATGCATATCCAAAAGCCTCCCTCCCCCCCCATTGCTCCCTCACCATCGTCCCTCCTTACCCCCTGCTACCGCCCCGTTACCCCTCACCACCTCCCGTTCCACTTTACGCCCTCACCATCGCCTTCTCCAACTTTCCCCTTACCCCCTCACCATCACTCTCTCCAACTTATCTCCTCACCATCACCCTCTCCACCTTACCCCCTCACCATCACCCTCTCCACCTAACCCTCTCACCATCACCCTCTCCATCTCACCCCCTCACCACCACACTACCGCCCCTCTTCTTACCCACCACCACTCCCCTTCTCCATGACTCTCAGACGCTGCCATGCATAAGTCAGGTCCTTCTCATAGATTAATATACCAGCAGATTTATTGGTGTTGATCGTGGGCGTTGTGTGGCAAAAGTATAGATTGTATTGGGGTGACGTGGTGGTCTTTCATGTCTGCCACTGCTTGGGAATATGCATAGGCACGTATATACACCTCCCATCTCCCCTCCTGCACCCCCTACTCCACACATCACACCCTCAACGCCTCCCCTCCTCTCATCCCCTCACCCCATCCTCGCTCTCTCCCCTCACTCTCTCTCTCTTCACTTGTCCCTCAATATTCCCCTCCCCCCTCCCTTCCCTTCCTCATCTGTCTTCAATACTTCCTTCTCCCTTCCCCAGCTGATTCCCTTCCCCATCTCTCTGCCCTTCCCGTCTCTCTCCCCTCGCCATCTCTCTCCCCTCCCCATCTTCCTCCCCTCTCCTTCCCATTTCCTCCTTCCTTATGTTGAGTTTTCAGTCTGAGAAATAAAGATATTCTAGTCTGTTCCGTTCTGTTCTTTCCCCTTCTCTTATGTTCTGTTCCGTTGCTCTGCCTTTCACTCCTCTTCCCTTCTACCCTCACCCTCATTCTCCTATCCCCTGATCCTTTTCCACTCCCCATATCCTCTCTTGCCTTTCAGTAATCCCCCCCCCAGTTCCCTGTCTCCTCCCCCCCTCTCACTCCCCTCTCCCCCCCACCAGTGCCCTATCTCCTCTCCCCTCACTCCCATTTCCCCCCCTCCCTTCCGTCACATCTGCCTCTCCTCAGACTCCTCTCTCCCACTCTTCTCCCATTCCTTCCATTCTCCTCTTCATTTTCTCTCCTCTCTCGATACTTCTCCCATCTCTTGTCTCTCTCTTCAGTTTGGTGTTCTCCATATCTCTCGCCCCTCAGCTCCCCTCTCTCCCCATCCCTCCCCTCTTCCTCCCCTTCTTTCTCCATTCACTTTGTTTTGAATCCATGCATTCCCTTACCATCTCTCTCTCTCTCTCTCTCTCTCTCTCTCTCTCTGTTTTCTTTTGTCCCTCAGTAACTTCACCCACCCTTTCCTCTTCTTTCAGTTTGCTATTCCACACACACACTGTCTTTCACCTCTCTTCCCCCTCTCCCCTCTTCTCTCTCCCCTCCTTTCCTCGGTCTCCTTTCTGTCTCCCCTCCTGTCCCTCAATGCCATCCTCCCTTCACCTGCAACTCCAAATATTCCCAAACCCTTCTTATCTCCCTCGCTCCTTTTCTCTTCTTCCCTCTTTCTCCCTCCCTCTTTCTCCCTCACCACCTCACCCTTCTCTCCCTCACCTCCTCTCACCCTTCTCTCCCTCACCTCCTCTCACCCTTCTCTCCCTCACCTCCTCTCACCCTCTTCCCCTCCTGTCTTTCCACTTGTCCTTCAATCCCTTTCTCCCCTCTTTCCACTTTGCTTTTCCGCACATTCGCTGTCTCCCCTGTCTTTTCGTTCCCCTCTTTTCCAAACTTTTTCCTTCTTGCCCTCTCTCCCATCTTCCCCTTCCCCTTTCTACCTCTCCCCTTTTCCCCCTCACCCTTCCTTCACCTTCCTTTTTGTTGTGCCTCACCTTTCCTCTTCTATCCTGTTTCCATTCTTTAGTTTTCCTTTTTCCTCTTGCTTTTCCTCTTGTTCATTCACCATCCTCCCTTTCTCATCCCCCACCTTCCCTCTTCTCTCTCTCTCTCTCTCTCTCTCTCTCTCTCAACTTTTTCCACACCTTTCCCTAAATCGTATCCCCTTTTATCCCATCCATATCCCCCTTTCTTACTCCCACACTTTCCTCCTGTTACTTTCTACTTCTTACTTCCCTCTGTCTTTACCCTAACCTTTTCTTATCTTCACTATCCTATTATTCCCTCCAAACCTTCCAGTCTCCTTTATTTTCCTACATTTTCTACATCTTTTCCCTTCTTCTCTAACTTCTTTTCATCCCTGTACACATCCTATCCACTTTCACTTTGTCCTTCCCAGCGTACGGAACCTATTCTTCTCCTTGCCTCATCCTCCTTTCCCTCTCCTGTCTGCTATCCTCTTCCCCTCTCTACTCATGTCTTTCTCTGCATTCTCTCCTCTTGTCCCTCCCATCATCATCATCATCATCATCGTCGTTGTCGTCGTCGTCTTCGTCCTCGTCTTCATCGTCGTCGTGCTCATCGTCATTAGCTTTAATCAGGATCAAAACGGCCTTACATACAACTTTTGTTTTTTTCCTGGCATGATCTCTCGGTTGCCGACAACTATCGTTTTCCCCTGGCCCTCCCAAACAACCCAAATCAGCCACGGATTTAAGAGGGAGGGGGCGGACACACCACTAGTTGTAATAACTATATTGTTTACTGTAATATATGCAATAAATACCTTACATAATTATCATAGATTCAGTTCAGTTAAAAGAGGGATTCAGTTATAAATTACGATTGTTCGGCGGCAATGACCTTTGATGTTACGCTGCCAGGACTTTGAGGCGTAATCAATCAATCAACCAGTCTTAAATTTCGAGGAGTCTGGTAAGAAGTCAGCATGAATTCAAACTTGTAATTCCTAAGGAATCACGTTCATACCTCTTTTTCAAAAATGCTGGATCCGGTTTTGTGTTAAGTAATGAACAACTTGTATTCAGCAGGGATAGTAAGAACAAAAATTTAATTAATGATAATAATCATCATCATCATCATCATCATCATCATCATCGTCATTATCCTCATCCTTATCCTCATCATCGTCATCATCATCATGATCATCTAATCCTGTGGTGCCCCAAGAGGAGCGTAGGAGCCCGGGACTAGGCAAATTGATCCTGACATTTAAGATGAGTGACCAGCCTCACTCATCCTTGAGTGGCATTACGAGAGCAATAAACCCCAACCACCCCATGGATATAAACCTGCATCGGCTCAATCCGACTGGAGCGCCTTAATTGCCCAGTAAACCACCAGGCGCCACAATTTGGTTATATGGTTACAACCCAGCGTAGTAAATAGTCTCCTGGTGTACAGGAAACCATTTGGCATGCCACGCAATGTAGTCACCCATAGACAGAAGGAAGAGGAAAGAACGAAGGAAAGAATGACAGAAGAGGAAGGATGGAAAGAAGGGAGGAAGAGAGGAAATGTCAGGCACCCGAGAGAAGCACTACATCGAATGAGTGAATGGTGAGTACCCCCACCTACAACTAAATAATAATAATAATAATAATAGCAATAACAACAATAAAAAGTGGTAATTATGAAAGCAATGTAAAAACACTGCAATACATCATAATCGCATATATCAAAATATAACAACATAACCTGCCGCTTTACCCCCTCGGCAATTACTGTTCCATAAATTTTCACACACAAATAAACCCTGAGTAAAAGGCTGATCCTTCAAAGCATGCGATGAGTTATGAAAAGAGACGACTGGATTTCAAAGGTTAAAGGAGAGAGAGACAGTATTTGGTTATTTTTTATATATAATTTGACAGTATAATATGCCTAATGATCTCTCGTTTCAGCCATTGATAGTGATTGTTAATTTAAGCGTGTGAATGTTTTTGAGGGAGGGAAAAGGGATAGAACTGTAATCAAGTAACAGCTGTAAAATTAATGGATTTAATGATCAGACAGATCAGTAGCATTTTCTGGTTTTTTAGGTACTGTATATATAAAAACAATTATATTTTGATAGATGTACTCGAGTATGACTTTGGGAATTGAAAAATGACGAAACTAAGCAAAATATCTTATATCAACATGGGTCCATATCTTAGTGATTACGGTGTTAGTTTGGGTCATTATGTGCTTCCTCTTTATTTACCCATTATTACATTTGTAGTTGCAGCTCCGTAATGGTTGAGATTGACCCATGGTGATATAGCATTTTTTAAAATAGCTGCGTGAAATCTTCTGACGTCAGCTGGAAGTGAGGAAGAGTTGTCCCGGAAATAAGCGAGTTAATTTCGAGCGAGGGCGAAGCCCTCCCGGGAGTGTCGTTAAGTAGTGGCATTTTCTCACATATGAGCGGCCCGACCCGGCCCGGCCCGACCCGGCCTGACCGTAACGCTTTTGAAGTCTATTTCTCAGCAACCACTGGGCTGATCACTGCGTGGTTTGCACCACATGATAGCCCAGTTCTCTAACATTTGTTTTTGACAGGTTTCATCAAACCCAGGCGGTGCACGTGGCACGTGACTCGCGCCAAGTGCAGCATGTCGAAAATCTTCAAAAGAGGGCCACAGGCCAGATAGTTTGTCGTAAAGGCATGAAACTTGGTAGGTAGATAGCCATCAGTATACTGTAGGCATCCTCGGGATGTAAGGTGACATTTCATTGCTTTCGGATTTGAATGGCCTCGCTCGTACCTCGCCGATAAAGGCATTTTACTGGTTTGTAGGTACACAAGAAGCTTAATAGATATCTGCGCTGAATGGCACTAACGTCTTTAATTGAGCAGAACTGACAATACAGGAAATATTGAAAATAAACATATGTTCAGGGCTTCAGAAAATCATAGTCTTCATTTGTTGCCAACTCATTCTTGTACCATTTCAATCAGCAGCAAACAGAAGTAAAATATGTAAGAATTTCCCTTATAAATGATAACATTTTTTGAAGCACAGTCAGTTTTGCCCTTGTATATATTTTAATCCCAAATAAAGAAAAAAAAATTAGCCCACAGAGAATTGAATTTAGCGGATATCGAATAATAATAGTAAAAGAATGTACGGTTATCTGTGACCAGTGGATGTTGAAAATTCTCTCTCTCTCTCTCTCTCTCTCTCTCTCTCTCTCTCTCTCTCTCTCTCTCTCTCTCTCTCTCTCTCTCTCTCTCTCTCTCTCTCTCTCATAACGAAAATGCCCAACGACTCAGAATGACCCGGAAGAAGGAAGGGAGGGGAAGGGGGTGAGAAGAGGGAGCGGAGAGAAAAAGCGAGAAAGAGACGGAATACAGTGGAGAGAGAGAGAGAGAGAGAGAGAGAGAGAGTGAGTTTGGAAAATCGAAAGTCAGAACAGGAGAATAGCCGAGAGAGGAAAAAGGATCAGGGGGACGCGCGCGCGCACACACACACACACACACACACACACACACACACACACACACACACACACACACACACACACACACACAGGTAGTTAGTATGTTGGTTATTGACAAAATAAGCATTACAAAGCATAACGTTATAGCATAGACTCTGTACGTAGAAAACTTTTTTTTTTTAATTAAGATACAAGTTACGTTAATATTTTGTCCTTTAATAATATATGCATTTTAGCAGGTGGCAAAAAATTATGCATAAATTTGCAGTACATCATGCACATATTTACATAGTTCAGTTACATGATTATTTTCGTTCATAAGCAAGCGTATATTTCTGGAAGTAAGCATTCTTTGTCCATTCCGACAGTTTTCCCTTAAAGTACACGATATTAATACATGCTCCGCCATCTGCACGAAAGCATCATCTCACGGACAAGTTGTAAGTTGGGCTGGTGTACGGCTCCACCTGCTTGTCTCCACTCGAAGATTGTGAGACATCAGTCTGAGACGTGTGAATGATGATCGATAAAAATCTGGAATGTACTTGTCCGCAGAATACACCTCATGCACGCTCAGGGAAGAGTTCAAGTCTGATACATAGGTATTTAATTTTGTTGCATTTATAGACTCTTCGCGTACATAATCCGAGATTTTATGTAATGGATCTAGTTCGTCTAGTGTGTCGGACCGTCAGTGCTCGAATATTGTTTATAAGTTCACTCGTCTTAGTTGTCAGGCTAGGTATGTGGGGTGCTCTGGTAGGCCGTTCCGATTACGAGTATTCGAGCACACTAGGAAAAGTTACAAGTCTGGCGAGTTTTTGCATAAGATGTCCTTCTCTGCTGTTAGGGATCACTCGCTGAACAACGATCACCCTTTCACGAGAATGATTGTCAGATTATTGGTAGGTTTGGGACTCACGAGGATACATTATTGAGAGAAAAACTGTTCATCAAAAAGCTTGATCCGTAATTAAATCTTGCAAACAATACTTAATGGTGTGATAGGGTTTCTGTTCTGCTTCAGTGTTCATTACTCCTTGTTCCGCTGTTGATGTCTGACCTGTCCTTTGTTGTTCTCGTACCAGTCACTTTACGAGCACTGTTCAGTATAGGACTCATTTCTAGTCAGCCTAGTGTCTTGGAGTTTTACTACAGATTGGTGAGTTGTATTTTTGTGCATTGTTATTTTTTTTGTATCTTATATTTGTGCATCTTTGCTGTAGTTTTTTTCTGTATACTATAAGAAGACTAAAGTTTCAGTAATTTTGGTTTATGTTAATCTGTATTTTTTGTTTACGATCTTAATATTATTGATGATTGAGACATACATACATAAAAAACGGTAAACTTCAGATCCATAACTGTAATCATAAAATGAGTATATGCGTCCTGGTAGGATCCCATATAGGTACCCTGATGATTGGCCAGGTGAGGTGTCCGAAAAATCGAAGAAATATCTATCTATCTATTGCCAGACGCCTCAATCCCGTTTGGGGTGGCCACAAACAAATCGCCTCCAAGTCGCCCTGTCCCCCGCCATTTCACTCAGACGAAATTGCTGGCGGGTGTTATCTCCATTATTATTTGTCTTTTATGGAAATTACGGTGCCATGGGTTTATGGCTGATGTGTTGATTACGAGTATAGTTCTTTTATTCGCGTTTAAGCTGCTGTGATTAAAAATAACTCTCATTTACCTCCCCTCCTCTCACTCCATTCCCCTCATTCCTATACACATCATATGTCACGTCATTAAAGGTGAACCATTTTGTAATATCCCTTGATTGACAGGTGACTTAAACCACGATAAATTATTTTCTTCCTCGATCATTTCCAACACTTTGTGTGTGTGTGTGTGTGTGTGTGTGTGTGTGTGTGTGTGTGTGTGTGTGTGTGTGTGTGTGTGGTGTGGAGGCTCAAGTTTTTTGGAATATTTTGTGGACTGGAGCTAATTTATTATGTAAAAGTGAGTTCTTAGTTCAGTTGTAGCCTAAATATTCTGTGCTGATCCAGGTTGTGTGTGTGTGTGTAATTTTTGTGGTGTGTGTGTGTGTGTGTGTGTGTGTGTGTGTAATTTTTGTGGTGTGTATGTGTGTGTGTGTGTGTGTGTGTGTGTAATTTTTGTGGTGTGTATGTGTGTGTGTGTGTGTGTGTGTGTGTGTAATTTTTGTGGTGTGTATGTGTGTGTGTGTGTGTGTGTGTGTGTGTGTAATTTTTGTGGTGTAGAATATAGCAGATAGGCAGGTAGACACACACACACACACACACACACACACACACACACACACACACACACACACACACACACACACACACACATAAAAACTAGACAGAGGAGCACAGTGGCTAAAGGGACCCCAGCCTATAAATGTTTACCCCCGAGTGAGGGACCCTGCATATAAATGTTTACATGTTGCCTGGGGAGGTGGAAAGGGAGGGAGAGAGAGAGAGAGAGAGAGAGAGAGAGAGAGAGTGTAAGTTAAAAAAGAGGGAAGGGAAGGGAGGGGAGTGAGGAGTGTTGAAATACTGTCAGAACTTAGGGAACAAGAAGGGTTGATAGAACAGGAAAAGGTCAGGAGAGAGAGAGAGAGAGAGAGAGAGAGAACAAATGTGGAGAGACTGAAGAATGGTGAATGCTTAGTGAAAAGGGAGAAGGAAGAGAGGGGAAAAACCATGGAAGAGACGAGGGGAAAGGATGACATGGCTAGAGAGAGAGAGAGATTGAACGGATATGGAAAGAGGGAGAGGAGAGGAAAGCGAAAGGAAACAGGTCGAAGGAGAGAGAGGGAGGAGGAAGAGAGAGAAAGGGAGGCAAGGAAATAAATCTGCTAGAATAACAGAAGGGGAGCAGTAAGGGAGATAGACAGGTAGGCTGACAGATTGAGAAAGAGAGAGAGAGAGAGAGAGAGAGAGAGAGGGAGGGAGGGAGGGAGGGAGGGAGGGAGAATCATCGGAAGGAGTGAAGGGAGAGAGTAGAGGTGAAAAGTGGATTGTGAGGAGAGGAATTGAGTGAGATGAGTGGAGTGGAGGGATAGATGGAAGGGCAGGATTGGAATGGAGTAGGCGGAAGTATGGAAAGGGAGTATGGATAGGGGGTATGGAAAGGGAGGAAAAATGGAGTGTGGATGGGGAGTGTGGATAGGGAGAGTTGGTCTGGCTGTCACACTACCCAAGGACGTATTCTTGACTTTTAAAATTAATCACTTTATTCACTCTCCCACCCCTCTCACATCTCACCTTTACTCTAACCCTCTCATCTTTCCCCTCTCTCCCTCTTCTCTCACCCTCTCATCTCCCCTCTTTCTCACTCACTCATATCTCCCCTCCTCTTCGTCTTTCCTCCAACAGTTTTGCCTCTCCTGTTTATTCTTCTCTCCTTCCCTCCCCCCCTCGCTTCCCCCCCCCTCTCTCTCTCTCTCTCTCTCTCTCTCTCTCTCTCTCTCTCTCTCTCTCTCTCTCTCATAATTACCGTAGAGGATTGTTAAACTGTTAAAAAAATATCAAGTTAATGGGATGAAAACTGGGATATAAATGTGAACCTCTTAATGTAAAAAGTAAGTTGATTTATGTGATAAAAATGCTCACGTGGGGACTGCGAAAGAGAAGTTGCTATACTGTATGTCGGAGAAAATGTACTTTTCTTCCTTGAAAAAGGAGCATGTTGTATGACACATTGTTTTTTCTTTATTCTTGGGGAAAAAAGTATACTGTAACAGTAAGAGCGTTTTCTTTTCTACTTTCGTGAAAAAATAATAATTTTATATCACTGAGAACTTTTTTTTTATTACATTATTCTTCAAAAATGCAGCATACTGCATTATCAGGGAGAGAACTTTTTTATAGGCTGGGATTTAACACTAGTCAGCTAGTCACTGAATAGTAAATTCTGTATCGGACTAGTAAAATTGGAATTACTAGTCTGGATAGATTAGTAAAAAAAAATGTGACAAACTGGTCTTGGTTTTTCTGGCTGGCACATGTATTTTCTGGAATGTTCCAAATGGTGCATGTCTATTCTAGTCTACATATTTCCAGAAAACTTTAAATGGCCTGGGACACTCTGGATGCATGATTGCCTGAACTTCCCAGAACAGTCCTTTTCCAAAATATTCCAATGCTGGGTGTAAATATCAGTGCTGCAAAGACCAGCTTCACCTGTACTGAACTATGGACCGGTGCAGCAGGCTAGAGACTCAGATGATGACTGTGAGTCAGATTACAACAGTGGGGTGGAGGACTGTGAAGATGTTTTTGATAAGATCGCTAATTATTTAGATGTAGCATTGTTTGTGAAATTGAAAATTTGTGATTGTTCACATATGTACCCCAGAACTGAGCCTTGCAATAAGAATAATGAATCAGCATTGCAATGCATTGTAGCACTTTTATAGTTAGTGCACTACAGGTTTTATTGGTACATTTACTAAACTTGGCTGGACTGGTAAAATTTGGCCAAGACTAGTAAATTTGGGGTTACTATTCCACCTGGACCAGTTGACTTACATCCTTAAATCCCAGTCTGACTTTTTTTTTTCTTTTGCAGCTACCAGGAGATCTTTCATTCAGATTCGGAGAGACCAAAACAGGGATTGGGTAAACGAAGGCGGTACTAATTTGCCCATTGTGTAAAGTCTGTTTGGTCATCATTGAAATCATTTGGAGAAAACGTTGAAAATACTAAAGCAAATATCCTGCTACGTTACGCTGCACAAAACACCGTACAGGTATATATTGCCAAACTCATACGACAGTTGTTTGTTTACGTCAAGTATTCTTAGTTCAGTACGGTGGTTATTCAAGCCCTATTAAAGACAAGCAGAAAAAGTAAAAATAAATAATAATAATAATAATTATAGTAATATGTGGTTTGGCCATGTAGAGAGGATGGAGAGCGAGAGACTGACAAGGAGAGTGTATGTGAGTTATGTAGGGGGGGGAGGGGAAGGCCAAGGATGAGATGGAGGGATTCAGTGGAGAGGTATATGAGAGAGGGATGTGTGAGCTGGGAGCAGATCAGTGAAATCGCGGGGGACAGGGCGACATGGCGATTTGTTAGTGGCCACCCCTTACGAGATTAAAGCGTCAGGCAATAGATATAGATTATCATGATCATCATCACCAATAATCACCCCTTTTCCTAGAGCAAGGGTCCAAGAGCAGGCTGCTGTCAGTCTAGAACATTTAAGGGTAGAAGGCCGACCTACGCCCCTGGTAGCGTCAACATGATTATATTAAAAAAAAAAAAAAAGTCACTTAGACTCGAACCGTGGCATGTACGACAGAGTCCGACCCAACCTGACTGCCCTACCAATCGATCAACCAGGAAAAAGTGTGTGTGTGTTTTTTTTTTTTTCTCAGTGGACACGACGACTAGCATATTGTTCTAGCTAACATCAGACGTCATTAACTAGCTGAGACGAATCATTGGAGCGTGTGTGTCCAAATATCTTAATGAGAGACACTGAATATGCCAAAACAAAAAAAAACAAAAAAAGGAAAAAACGAAAGGGAAAGAAGTACAAGCTATAGTCTGTGGATAAAGTTAAAAACTAGACTTAGAAGAGACGTTACTTTTATACTTACAAAATTCGACTGTCATATACGATAATTAACCCCTTGATTTAGGAAACTTTTTATATTGGGTTCTTCTCGGCACATTGAGACGCTTGTGTTAAGGGGCCTTGCGTATAGTGAAGGGGTCAGTGGAGAGATTATTTAATACTCCTAGTTAAAATAATATATCTCTCCTAAGCTGAATAATGTTGTCATCATCATCATCATCATCATCATTAATCCCATTTTTCCCCATATTAACAAGAGCATAGGGGCCCGGGGCAAGGCTAATCAGTCACCAGAGAGAGAGAGAGAGAGAGAGGAGGAAGGGAGGGAGGTGGGGGAGACCTACATCTAGCCTAATGTGAAAAAAAGAAAGAATACGTTTTCAGATTACAGAGGTTCGTCAGAGTATCAAATGGTGCTCAGACTATACCCTTGTCACCTTAACTTGGCCTAGGGTTTTCGTCCTTCAGTAGCATATTCCATGTAGCTGAGTGGCAGAAAAATAAAGACGATGGTGCGGCACTATTTCCATTCCATAACACTTAGGGTGACTAGCATCATATTCTAGTGCTAATCGCTTTTTACGTCACGACCTTCTTGATGGAAAGATTGTTCCGTATTCCCGTCGGTTAAGTATGCTCCGTAACACCACCACGTCCTAAGCGATTTATTTGATTTACTACACCTTGCCGTCAAATGTGTTACTTCTGTCATTGTAATATCTTCAGCAATATCTTCAGATTGTAGACGCCCAGCCCGAAGGCCGAGGCGAGGTAGTAGGCCCTCAGCCCGAAGGCTGAGGCGAGGTAGTAGGCCCTCAGCCCGAAGGCTGAGGCGAGGTAGTAGGCCCTCAGCCCGAAGGCTGAGGCGAGGTAGTAGGCCCTCAGCCCGAAGGCTGAGGCGAGGTAGTAGGCCCTCAGCCCGAAGGCTGAGGCGATGTAGTAGGTGCTTAGCTCACGTCACCTCAACCTTCGGGCCGAGGTGAGGTGGGGATGAGCCGGACCATCAGTTCAACCGGACCATCAATTCAGACCGTGTGCCGCCTTTTTGGCACACGTTTAGGGGGCGCTCTGGCGGCAACCCTGGCTTTACTTCTGGGGACCCGACAGGCGCTGGGCCTCCAGAAAATCATCAGACAACCGAGGATGGTGAGGTATGTACACACCGTTCCCAGGATGAGCTGTACACCCAAACTCGGCAGGGCCAGGGAGGGGGTTGAGGCTACACACTGTGAGTAGTAGTGGTGCCGCATGGCCGCCCTGAATGGCGTCATGTGAAACCACTCTGGCGGGTGGCCACACCTTGCGATGGGGTTATAGCGTGCTAGGAGGTAAGGGCCCAGCATGGGGACCCACGCCAACAGGCGCAGGCTGGAGTCTCTCCCAGCTATGGCTGCCTCCAGGGCGGCCCAGCTTCCCCGAGCCATGATGAGTCCTGATAGTGTACTGGCGCAGACTACCAGGAACAGGATGAGACCAACCCACAACGCCACATGCCCCCTTCTCCCCACCTTCTCCCTCAGGCTGCCTAGCATGAGGGAGGGCGGAAGGAGGCCCTCGTTGGCGGTCGTGGTGGATGTAGAATACCTGGCGCTCATGATAAATTCTTTTTGATTAAGTTTTGCAGGCATTAAGAGAATTCGAATTATTATTAAAAGATAATGGCTGAGGTAAAGGAATGATACTGAGAAGATGAAGGGACAGGGATGCTTTCTCTACCTCCCCCATTCCCCCCCCCTCTCTCTCTCTCTCTCTCTCTCTCTCTCTCTCACTTATACTAGATGTAAAATTAGCATGTATCCATCCCTATACTTGAGGCATTGTGTCGCAAAGAGCTTAACCCAGCAGTTAATGTCCAGGCCCAAAATTCACAAACACTGCCAAGCAAGGGGAGATCTGCAGCAGGCCAGAACACAGGCCCCGCTGATGACGCCACCAGTTACCGGAATCGAACAGCCAATCAGAGTGCAGCAAATTAATTAAGCCTCACCTCTGATTCGCCACCGAGGTATATAAAATTCCTTTCCGACCACCGCTAACCATTCCTACCAGGACGACAATCTTAATAGGATCTTCACTTCGCTGACGAAAGCTTTAGAGAGTCGAAGTTCTGGAATCCATAGTAAAACAACATCATATAACACCACGAGAACCTAGGACATGGCCGCCTGCGGAGAAATCATCGCTAGGCTTCAAGGAGAACCAAACGAGCCATCAAACAAGAAAGCATTGTAAAATAGTTCTGTAATTCCGAACTTGCAATCACTTTTAATAAAGTATGTCTTTGAGAAAATCCACTGTCTGTCTATACCTTCTTTATCATCATCATCATCATCATCATCATCATCTGGATCTCCTTTCCCACCCGAGAGCAGGGTGAGGAGTAGCAATGTCCAGACAGCCCAAATTTTGCCGAATCCGGTGGGCCGCGTTTCCATTCACTTATCAATCAAGCCCCCGGAATCTTGGCTCTATTGGATACGTCAAAAACATTCATCACGTTCTGTAGCTTCACATAAACGTATCCGATTGAGTCAATCCGGCCGCTGCCACGTTAAAAAGGGGTGTCAAATCCCTGATCATGCACTTCTCCTCACAACATTCATCCAGCCAGCTTGATCTCTTGTAAGTTATCTAGCCTCACCGACTTCCAAACCTCTCTACCTTACACACCCATCCACCATATCCCTCCACCTTCTCCTTGGCCTTCCTCGCCTCCTCCCTCCTTCAGATTCGCATTGATATACCTTTTTCGCTACCCTATTGTTATCCATTCTCTCCACATGACCATACCATCTCAGTACTCTTTCTTCAGTTTTGGTGTCCACCGACTTCCTCACTCTACATATTTCACGAATCATATTACATCGTATCCTATCCACCCTCTGTAGTCCACATAACATTCCTCAGCAGTCCTATCTCCACTGCTTTTACTCTTGACTTTTCATTCTCATGCCACACCATAGTCTCACATCTATATGTTAAAGTTGGCACTAATACTCCTTCATGTAAGCCTCGTGCAGCTGCAACACTCAAACCTCTGTTTCTTATCAAGGCTCTCATTCCACCAGCTACTTTTCTTCCTTGTGTCACTCTACTTTCAACTTCTTTTGCACATTTTCCTCTTTTTTTCTGTCACTGTACCCAGGTATTTGAACACACTCATCAATTCCAGTCTCTCTCCGTTCACTGTAACATCGCACTGGGAGTCGCCTTCTCTCTCAATAACCATCACTTTACTCTATTCAGCATTTACTCTCGAAGGCACGACTACTCTTTTCAACATTTACTCTCGTAGGCACGACTACTCTTTTCAACATTTACTCTCAAGGCACGACGCTCACAGACATAATCAAAACTCTGCAGTAGCCTACCAAGTTCTTGTCCGGTCTTTGCAGACAGTACAGGTACTGCATCATCAGCATTCAACAAATAGAAGATAATCCATCCATAACCATTCATTACCAACGCCATCCCCCTCTCCATTACTCGTGTTTTGACTTATTTCATCACCCCATCCATATATATATTGACCAGCCATGGGGACATCACACAACCCTGTCGCACGCCCACAGCGATCGTGAACCATTCACTTAGATGCCCATTAACCCTTACACATGCTTCACTACCATCACAAAAACTCTTGACGGTTCAATCGGTAGAGAGGTGGCGTGCGGTCCTAACGGACCCAGGTTCAAATCCCGGCTGAGGCAGGGAACAGTTCAAGAATTTGAATTTCAATAAATCAGGCTTTACTGATCTACCAGAAGACCCGCCGACATGTCGTAAAAATACCCCCGCTAATACAAATACACCAGTGCTGTATGAGACAGCCCTAGCATGTATTTAATATGGACGGTGGGTGTTAGCGCCGAAGTGGTGACATGTAGAGGTGTATGGTATGTAGGAGGACTTCTGGGCCTTGATAGCAGGCTGTGAAGCCTATGCCCAGAGTCGGACACATAAAAAAACAAACAAACAAACAAACAAACGTACATGCGCAGAACTTTCCACAATCCTTCTCTGTCCACTCTGTCGCATGCTTTTTCCAGATCCATGGATGCCATAAAAACCTTATGGTCCTTCTCACAAGCCTTCTCTGCTATCTGTCTCACTGTAGATATTTAATCCACACATCCTTTGCCACTCCTAAAGCCACCCTGTTCATCACTCACTGGTACTTCTGATATCTCTCTTACTTTCTCTATAATAATTTTTCCAAAAACCTTCCCTACCTCACACTCAGTGAACTTATGTCACAATAATTCTTGCACGCACTTCGCTCACCTTTATTTTTGTACAGGGGTACCTTCTTTATTATTATTATTATTATTATTATTATTATTATTATTATTATTATTATTTTTATTATTATATTATAATTATATTATTATTATTATTATTATTATTATATTATAATTATATTATTATTATTATATTATAATTATATTATTATTATTATTATTATTATATTATAATTATATTATTATTATTATTATTATTATTATTACTATTATTATTATTTTTATTATTATATTATAATTATATTATTATTATTATTATTATTATTATTATTATTATTATTATTATTATTATTATTATTATTATTATTATTATTACTATTATTATTATTATTATTATTTTGGCATCTGCTGGTTTATTGGGTAATTACGGCTCTCCAATTGGATTGAACCGGTGAAGGTTTATATCCAAGGAATGATTGGGTTTTGTTGTTCACGTAATGCCACTCAGGGATAAGTGAGGCTGTTCACTCTCATCTTAAATTCCAGAACCAACTTGCCTAGCCCCGGGCTTTTACGCTCCTCATGTGGCAACGTAGGATTGGATGATGAGTGAATGAATGGGAGAGGTTCGGTATGTTTCGCTGCCTTATCATGATGCTGTTTGATATGATCCGTCAGAAAGAAAAGCAATGGAGATGCCCTATGCGTTAAGCAGATGCAGTGGAATAGTAGAATAACCTTTGCCCCACACTGTACATCTGAAATTCTGTTACACAATTATTTCGACACAACGCAGCCCAACTAACTGTAATTCATTTTTATATCAGGTCGACGCGTATACTGGCTTGGTTAATTACGGCTGTACTCTGTGATTATTCTATTTTCCAGAACTGTAAAACACAAATGAAATATATATTGTATTTTCCCTGTCGTTAATCCTAGATATTATTCAGGGTTTCCTGTTCAGACGGTCATGATGTTTACCTCTTCCCAAGTATTATGCCGGAGGGAGTGGTGGGCGAAAATGATCCCTTCTCTTCTGTAACCATTTCTTTCTGATTGAATTTAGATATTTGGAGTGTCTTATTTTTTCCCAGCAGATAGCCTCAGATACGCTCGTTTGAGGTCAATTGGCGTCCTGTTAACTGCAGTACTATAGCTTGTTCGTTTTTAATTTATGAAATCCCCCAAAATCTTTCGGCCCAGTGACGAGCATGTGTAGTCAGATTGATGTGTCGATTTGGCTAGTAATCAGTGAGACACATTTCAGCAGCATAATTAAGACTCGTTGCGTGTCGTCCAACCATGACCTAGTAATTTGTACGAGTGATCTTGCTGAGTCAGGTAAATAGGAATGATCTTGAATTTGGCTCTATGTTAGCTTTTTTTTTTTTTTTTTTTTTCTGGGAGGGAGCAACTTGCGGGCTCCTGACCTTTGGTTCCTTCTTTCTCACAGAGAAGCTGCGTCAGGTACAATCCCCTCTCACAACTCAACATCTCATACTTCCAGTCCTCCTACCCTCATCGCTCCTCTGTTGTCTTCTGCATCCTAACCCTCACCTGTTCAGCAGTCGTAGGCCTTATGACTCACTCTCAACTAAGTACTGTATAATAGTTCGCCGGTAAAAAGAAAAGAATGTAGAGTAATCCCGGCCATGTGGGAGTTAATGGTACCCAAATTAACATACAGTCTTCTCTAAGAAAAGAATGTAGAGTAATCCCGGCCATGTGGGAGTTAATGGTACCCAAATTAACATACAGTCTTCTCTACTCACCCTCAGCTGAATAAAATCGCCTGGCGTTAGGTGGAATAGAATGCTAGAGATGTCACGACCGTGAGAGGGTTAACTGGACTCAAGCATTGCAAATAAACCCGAATAATCATCAATGCAGTCATATATATTAGCAGTAAAAATGAAAATGTTAGGTTTACTCTTGAATTGAAGCTAAGTTGACAGTGCACCGAAACAACATAGAAAGTTAAGATATTATGGATCCATAGGCAGAGTATGTGAACTTGCAGGAGAGATTGTCATCCTCACCTTGTACAGGTAATTAGTACGCCTAAACCAGAAGTATTATATTCAATTCTGATTACCATTAAAAAAAAAATACGTTATGGAGGAACTGGAGAGAGAACAGTGAAGGGCTACAAAACTTTTAATCATATTAATGGATAATGGCACGCTTTACGAGGAACGTTTAGAAGAATTAATTTTGTTCACCTTATCAAAGCACGGACAACGGACGGATCTGATACACGAATATAAACTTTTCATAGGACTTGATAATGGCCGTTGATAATCAGACCGGTCGAATTCTACTACAGGTAGTGGTTATATCACTGTTGGTAAACGTTTTACGTCGAATGAACTAAATAATTTCGAATAAATTTCCTTGCATTGTGGAAACTGCCATATACTGTAGTATTTAATTGAAAAGTACTTCAGATAAGTATCTCATCTAAGACGGTTACGGCTGAAGAATGGAAAAACTCCGACTTATTTCTCATCCAGATCACGGCAGATACCACAGTAGTGCAACATCGTAATGTAATTGTTGGTTTTTCATTCATTTATTTTGTGAAATTTCCATTATAGTTTTTCAGTGTTACATGGTGGCCCTCACTTTGTCCTGCTTGCATCAACTAGGGCAGTGAATCCCGGCCTGCGTCCTGTGACCGCCAGATGTAACGCGATAGCCCCTGTACTCCCTCCCGTCTACTTCTGCCTTTTGAAGAAGCAAAGAGCTTCTTGTCTCTCGAATAGGCATGTCGGATATTGTATTTTAACAGTTCGTGGTTATTAATTTTATTGACGTGATCAATGGACTTATACAATAACAAACATTTAGGGTGAGAAATCAGCGGTCAGGATGAAATTGTCTTTTGATTACCAATCTGGAAGTCAGTTGTAGGTCACAGTAAGGGTACAGCAGGAGTCATCTTGCACGTGGATCTGATTACACTGCTTTGATTGAATTTTGACAAACAGCATATTGGAAAACACCACTTCGTAGAGACAGGTAGCAGGAACAGCAGCAGGAGCCGTATAACCAGCTGTCACTTACAACTCCTCCAAGTACCTGTCTCCGAATATGCCGTCCAGTGAATCATTCCAGATTCCCAGAAGTTCATCTTACTTTGCTACTAAGAATGCCGTCGACGAGAACGATGACAAGAAGAGTTCTCTACAAATTCTGTCTCATGAAAACAATAATGCAGTTCTCTTCAGTGACTTCAGATAACGAAAATGATAATGACTCCCAATGCTTGAAGTTACATCTATGCCCCTATGCCCCCCCCCTCAAAAAAAAAAAAAAAAAACTTGCCGCCTAGTTGGAAAATATTGAATTGTAGGGTTTGGTTTGTTAGGAGGGGAAGCCATCTTACCTTACTATCCTTGCCCTTAACTCTTAGATCAGATACCACAGTTGTAATCTTCTCTGTATTAAAGTAACCTCGATAGGATTAATAGATTTTTTTTACTGTTTGCCTTTCATTTGTACTCCTTTGTACTCCCCACATCACTCGCGTTTTCCCCTCACTTTCCTTTCTCAAGTGTAATCTCATGTCCTTTCATCTCACCCATCATTACTCACCTTATCTCACTCATATCCGCCCTCTTTATTCATACCACTAACCTCTCCTCCTCTCACCTCTTCTCCCTCACTCACCATCTCTTACTTCTACCTCTTACTTCTACCTCTTACTTCTCACCTCTTACCTCAAGCATCTCTTCCCTCTCATCAAGCCTCTCCCTTTCCTTCTACCTTCCTCTCCTCATCTCCCACCTCCCTCCCTCCCCTCTCACCTCACCTCCATCTCCCTCACCTGATACCACACACCTCATTACAGACTCCCTCATTTTTCCTCCAGCTTTCCCTCCACTCCTTCCATTTTACCTCCACTTTCCTCGCGACTGTCAGCCTTTCCACTCCCCTCACCACATTCTCTCTCTCTCTCTCTCTCATCCTTTTTATCATCCCTCCTTGTTTTATAACCTTTATCTGTGTTTTCCTTTAATTTTCTCTTTCCTATTTCTTTGCTTGTCTTTTTCATTTCTCTGTCTGTGTCTGTCCAGTTATCACCTTTTGTGTTTTGTCTTTCTTTTTTTTTAAATTTTTGTCATTCATTTCTGTCGCATTTCTTGTATTTTTTTCTTCCATTCCCACATCTTTACTCCATCATCTGTCGTTCCTCGGGTGTGTCTTTTATTTATCCAGTCATAATATTCCTTATCTTTAATTACTTCTTCTTCTTCATCTAACGGGAGCGGCCAAATACAGGGTTTGTTCCTAAATATGTCACACACTGGCTTATTTACTGAACTGAATCTTTTTGAAGAATGAAATCTGGCAAACTGCAGACGTAGAATTTATGAGCGTGCGTGTGGTGTGCGTTGGAAGTGTGTCTGAGGAGTGCGTTCAGGGACGAAGGATTCTTTTTAGGATGCCCTGAAGTATTGGATACGGTTCGGGTAGATGCGGCTGTCGTCCTTTGTAGCTACGGCTGTCGTCCTTCGTCTTGTTTTATTCTGTCTTGTTTTTCAGGCTATGCGTCACGTATTCATCCAGTAAAAATTTTCCTTTTTCCTCTCTTCTTCATTCATCCATTTTTCTTACCTTCTTCTTTCCCCCTCTCATTCTTTCTCTCTATGTTTCTCCTCATTCTCCTTCGCTCCTTTTCTTTCTTTACCCTTCTCTTGTCTTTCTTACTTATCTCTTTCCTTTGTCTCCTTCCCCTCTCCTCAGTAACTCCGTTTTTCCTTACGTTTCTTCTTTTCACTTCTCCAATGTCTTTCCCTTCCGTCCCCTTCATTCCTTTACACATTCTACCCTCCTGCTATTTCTCATTTTTTTAAAATTCATTGATTTTCGATATCTTGTTTACATTTTCAGTTTCCTTGCATTATTATTTTTTCTTCTCTCTGCCTTTCCTCGTTTCTTTCCTCTCTTGTGCAAGCCTCCACTTTCTCTACCATCCTCCTCCTTCCTGTCGCTGCCTCTTCCTTTCCCTATCACCTTCCCCTTCTAGTCATTCTCTTTTTCTTTCCTCTTCCACAATCCTCTTTCCCTTCTTCTTCATTCCTTGGCATTCTACTTTTCTTCCTCCACTCACCCTCTTTCCCTACCCATTATTTTTCTCTTCATCTTCCTTATTCTTCCACTTCTCCAACTTCTACCTCCTTACAATTCTAATTAATTTGTGTGTCTTCCTGGTCTCTCAACATTTTTTTTTTCAGGTACCTTATTGTCTTCCTCTTGTTCTCCTCTTTCTCCACTCATCCTCTCTTCCTTCTTTATTCCTTTGTTTTCTCTACCATCTTCCTCTCTCTCTCTCTCTCTCTCTCTCTCTCTCTCTCTCTCTCTCTCTCTCTCTCTCTCTCCCGTTTATTTGATTCTCCCTCTTTAAGTCCTCCACATCATTCCCATCTTAGCATCTACTTTATTTTTTCTTGTGTCTTCCCCTCTCTTCATTTCCCTGATATTTCCTTACCCCCTCCTTTTCCTCTTCCTCATTTTCCTTCTCTTGTCACTTCCGCTTTCCTCATCCTCCTTCTCCCCCCCCACACACTTTTTTCTCCTCCTCGTCTTCTCTTATTTACCCCTCCACACTCCCTTCCTCCTGCACCTCTTTCTCATCTTTCCCTCTCCCCTGTCCATCTCCCACTCTTCCCTCTCTCTCTCTTTTCGTCCTAAGTCCACCACTTTACCGTCATCCTTGCTTTCTCATTTTTCTCTCTTCCTTGTATTCTTTCCTCTCCTCTCTTAATTTAATTTCTTACGTGTCACCTCTCCCTCTCTTATCCTCTCTTTCTCTCCTTTTTTCCCTGCCTTACCTCGCTTCCTCCTCCTCCTCCTCTTTTTTTTTCACTTTCTTCCTTCCATCTGTCCTTGCAGTTCTTCCCCCTCCCTCCTTTCCGTTCTCTTCCTCTTATCTTTGTTTTTCTTCTCCTTTACGACTTTCTCCTGTCTCCTCCACTTCCCTTCACATTCCCTCTACCTTTTCCTCCTTTCCTCCACTATCCTTCTACCCCTACCTCCTCCCCTGCACTTTTCTTCCACCCTTCCCTCCATCCCTTCACTTTCCACCCTTCCCTCCATCCCTCTCTCCACTTTCCCTCCACCTTTCCCCTTCATCACGTGACCTGTGCTGGGAGAGAGGCAAAGCTAAGTAAACATCCCCTTTTTCCCTTATCCCCCTTTCCACCTTCCCCCCCCCCTCTCTCTCTCTCTCTCTCTCATTTATTTCCTTTGTTTTGCCTTTTTATTATGTATACTTTCTTCCTTTACCTTTTTATTTATTTATTTTTTTTGTCTGGTCTGGCTTTCCCCTCTTCCCTTTTTTACTATTCTTCCTTTCTCCCCATTCCCCTCCCCTCCGTGTCTTTCACCTAGCATTGAATATAATCACATTTGTCTTCTTTTTTTTAGCTTTCTCTTCGTTTCCTATTATTTTATTTTGTCAGACCACCATCCACTCAGGTGAAGTCATTTATTTCGTTTGGTCGTAAGCATGTGGTCTTAGGGACGCCTTGTGGCCTAGTGGATTAAGGCGATCTAACCTTGCCGAGTATTTTTCCCATAAGCTTTTATATCCATAGTTTTTCTTTTCTTAATATATACCCTCACTGTCCACTGAGTAGTATATTTGTGTGTGTGTGTGTGTGTGTGTGTGTGTGTGTGTGTGTGTGTGTGTGTGTGTGTAATTTTTCCTACTTCGTTTTTCATGTTTTTTTGCACATTTTTTCCTATTTTCCCTTTCATCCCTTTCATAAACCTTTCTTCTCTATGTATTTCACTTGTATTGCTTCAGTCTCTTCCTTTTATGTGATTTTCCGATTTTTTCTTTTCGTTTTCCAATTATTTTTTTATTTTTACCTAATATTTAATAGTTTTTCCAATCCTTTGGCCAACTATCCCTTCCACTCTTTTCTGTTTCTTCCATTCCCATCTCCTTCCATTACTTTTATGATGTTTCAGTCCAATCTTATTTATCTTTTGTTTCTCTCTCTCTCTCTCTCTCTCTCTCTCTCTCTCTCTCTCTCTCTCTCTCTCTCTCTCTCTCATATTTCTTTAGCTGTCAGATCTTTTTATTTTTCTGTTCCTTTCAGTGCTTCCCCTCTTCCATGTTTGTGCTTTGTCCCTGTACACTTTTTCCTGACCCCCCTTCGCCTCCTATATATTCTCTTTATACCCAGTCCTCTTTCCCTGATTTTCTTATTCCTTTTCGTTTTCTTCTTGTGGGGTCACCTTGACGTTCTTTCACTGTTTTTCATTTTACACATCGTTCTTTTTTTAATACACTCTCTTTTTTTTAGAGGGTTATTCTTCCCCGTATTTACTGCAGACCGTTGATTGCTTATGATAAAGACAGTGTTATTTACCACATAAATTGAACAAATATTTTACATGAATTGTTGCATTTATTAGTTTTAATGATGTAAATGGATTTGCTAATATTTTGGTTGTGAATTAATTGGTAACTCCACTACAAATCACGCCCCTCCCCCCTTTTTCCAAATTGCTGGATCTGGCTCTGCACCATCGTTTTATTCAACCAAAGAGAGAGTTTTGGAATCTAAGGGGTTAGATAATTCCTCATCCCTTTAGCTATTAGAAATCTTCCCTAATTTAAACAATATTGTCTTGAGGTAGCAAAAACAATGTGGAAAAAAAAAAAAAGGAATGTGTAGTATTAAAAAGAATGGCTTCTTCAATATGGGATCGTCTCTGTGGTTGATTCATCGTCGTATTAGATTATATTGATTTTAAGAAAGGTCCTTCTAGTGAAATGACTGAATAAGGGAATATCTTCATGTATCACGTATAATTTGAGAAATCTGTGAAGTTGAATAAAGCCTTTTGGAGGTAGCAAGAATGAAGTGTAAATTTTGTAATTGTATTGAAGGGTTAACTAACGCTGGCGACACTGATATCTAAACTCATATCACCTTAACTTGGTCCGGGTTTTCGTCCGGTTGCAGTTTATTTCGCGCAGCTCAGTGGCAGTGACAATACAGTAGCACTACATCCTTCCTCACACTTCTTTACGGCATACATCTTATCCTAATGCTAAGATATTGGTACAGCTCAGCGTTGCCAATAGAGAGAGAACAATTTAGACCAAGTAAAAATAAAAAAGGATATTCTATTAACCTCTTGAATCGGATTACACATTTTTTTTTAATCAGGCTACCAGGAGACTGTTCTTACTTTAATTAGGATCTCTCTTATTAATGGGGTTAATGAAAGTTTATGTAACCATTACGTCTGTCCTAAGCTGAGTAAGTTTATAGATGCCAGGAATAAATTAATGTCATTGGAGTGAAGGAATTAACCTGTTCACCCCAAGGACTTTTGTTTTGTTTATTTGTATATTTTATCATTATTATTATTATATTACTGTGATTTTTTTCTTCGTATTTTTCTCGTTCCACCTCCTTTTCTTCTCTTTCCCCGTTTCGTGCTTCTCCATTTCATCCGGCGTTGTCTAGTTCTCCCATGGTCCGATATTTGTTTTTTTTATTGCGTCGTTGTTTTCTTCTACTCGGTACTTGTGACCTTTCTTGTCTCTTCTTTCTTTCTTTTTTTAATTCACCTTTGTCTAGTTCCCCACCTTTATGACCTTTATTTTTTTTTTCACTTCATATCGTTTTCATTTTAGCTCATATTAACTTGAGTCTCTGTCCTCGTTTTCTTCCCTTTATCATTCATTGTAGCTATTTCTTTCCTCATCATATTTCCTAATATTTGCTACCCATTTTCTTTCGTTTGATATCTTCCCCATTTCTATCTACGTTTTTTTTTTCTCTTCCTCCCCCGAACGTCATATCCCTTTCATTCTCTTTTTGTTTCATCCCACATTGTACACAGTTCTTTTCCCTTTCCGTATTTCTCGTAGTTGTCCAATTTCCCTTTTGTATATCCTGTTTCCCCTGTCCATCTTTTATTTTCAGTTCCCCCTTACTCCCTCTTTTGGTCATCTTTTTTATTTTCCATTTTTTCCGCCTCCCTTCATTCACCTTACTTTCCCTCTGATTCCATCTCTATCTGTACTCTTTAATTTTTTGTGTCTTTTATCTTTGCTCACTCGTCCTATTCCTGTTCTCTTTAATCTTCGTTCCTTTCATCTTTCCATTGCTTCATCTCCCCTTCCAGTAATCAATTCTATTTTTTTTTTTTTTTTTAGTAACTGTTTGTATGTCTTCTCTCTTCCTTCATTTTTTTTTTTCGTCCCGTACCTGTTTTTTCTTGCGTTTCTCCCTGTTTTTCTCAAGTTTTTCTCCATATTTTTTCAATTTTTTCGCCTAGTTTTTCTCCTTTTTTTTTTCTCCTTGTTTTTATCTAGTTTCTCTTTGTTTTAGTCCAGTTTTTCTCCTTTTCAGTTTATTTATTTTTCTCTTATTTTCTCCATGTTTTTGTCAAGTTTTTCTCCCTTTTAGTTTTTCATACTTTTCTCTTATTTTCTCCGTGTTTTTCTCTAGCATTTCTCACTTTTTCTCAAGTTTTTCTCCTTGTTTTCTCTAGTTTTTCTTTGTTTTCTGTGGCTTTCCTCACTGTTTTTCTCTAGTTTTTCTCACTGTTTTTCTCTTGTTTTTCTCCATGCGTTTCTCTTGTATTTTCTTCCTTTTTTTCATTCTCTTGTTTTTCCTCTAGTTTTCTCCCCTGTTTTCCTCTAGTTTTTCTCCTTTTCCTAAAGTTTCTCTTTTTTTACTTTAGTTTTCTCCATATTTTTCACTTTCTCCTAGTTTTTCTTTAGTGTTTCCTTATTTTTCTCAGGTTTTTCCCTTTTTCCATCTGATTTTTCCTTCATGTTTTTCTCGTTTTTCCTTGTTTCCTGTTCTTGTTTTCCGAATTTTTCTATAGTTTTCGCCTTGCTCTCTTTCTCCTTGTTTTCCCATAAATTTTCTTTTTTCTTGTTGGCATCGTGTTTTTCTCATTTTTCTCCTTTTTCCTTAGTTTTCTCCTTGTTTTTCCCGTTTTTCTTCTTTTTCCTTAGTTTTCTCCTTGTTTTTCCCGTGTTTCTCCTTTTTCCTTAGTTTTCTCCTTGTTTTTCTCCTTTTTCCTTAGTTTTTCTCCTTTTTCCTTAGTTTTCTCCTTGTTTTTCTCGTTTTTCTCCTTTTTCCTTAGTTTTCTCCTTGTTTTTCCCGTTTTTCTCCTTTTTCCTTAGTTTTCTCCTTGTTTTTCTCGTTTTTCTCCTTTTTCCTTAGTTTTCTCCTTGTTTTTCTCGTTTTTCTCCTTTTTCCTTAGTTTTCTCCTTGTTTTTCTCGTTTTTCTTCTTTTTCCTTAGTTTTCTCCTTGTTTTTCCCGTTTTTCTTCTTTTTCTCTTAATGTGGTATTGTGATTAGGACGCTCTTGTTCGAGGTAACATAATTTCGATCCCCCAGAGTGAAAAACTGAGTGGTTATATTTTTTGTTGTTCGTGGAGTTTTTTTTCGTTCATACATTTTTTCTAGTTTGAGTTTTCTTTTTCATGGATTTTTTTGCTCAATGAGTTTTTTTAATGATTTTTTGTCGAGTTTTTTAGTTCATGGATTTTTTTCGGAAATATATTTTTTTCGTTCATGGATTTATTTTGGGTCATGGATTTTTTTCGGTCATGAATTTGTTTTCGGTCATGGATTTTTTTTCGGGCATGGATTTTTTTAGTTCACTTTTATTTTGTTCGTGGATTCTTTACGTTCATGTTTTTTTTTTCGTTCATGTAATTTTTTTGTGTTTTTTCGTTCATGTTATGCTACAAATGGGAGTTGTCTGGTCATCTACCCATCAGTACTCCAGTTCCAAGTCTTTAATAGAAAGCAAAAACCAGAGTTAGCAGTAATAATAATAATAATAATAATAATAATAATAATGGACCCTAGCAGCCTAGCCTCGGGACCCTACACTTCGAAGAACGCATTACGGGATTCTCTCTCTCTCTCTCTCTCTCTCTCTCTCTCTCTCTCTCTCTCTCTCTCTCTCTCTCTCTCTCTCATTATACCTGCATTTCTTGTTTATATCACGGACCTTTTTCATCCTCGTTCCTCTCTTTCTCAAATTTTTCTTCATATTTTTCATTTTCCATTCATCATGTGTATCTTTTCACCCACTTTCCATGGCATTCTGTTTCATCTTTCATTTTCTCTCTTCCTTCCATGGCTGGCTCTTTTCTTCATTCCCCCTCTCTCATTCTCTTTCTTCCTCTTCCTGCATCTCTCTTTCTCTTTGCTTTCATTTTAGTTTTCTGTTGTGATTCTCTCTCTCTCTCTCTCTCTCTCTCTCTCTCTCTCTCTCTCTCTCTCTCTCTCTCTCTCTCTCTCTCTCTCTTCCTCTTCCTGCATCTTTCTCTGTGCTTTCATTATAGTTTTCAGTTCTCTCTCTCTCTCTCTCTCTCTCTCTCTCTCTCTCTCTCTCTCTCTCTCTCTCTCTCTGTCACACACACACACACACACACACACACACACACACACACACACACACAATTCAGTGCTTCCTTGACCTTTTCCATTTTCATCGGATCCCCCCCTCCTTCCCCTCTCTCTCTCTCTCTCTCTCTCTCTCTCTCTCTCTCTCTCTCTCTCTCTCTCTCTCTCTCGAATCATCACATACCCAACTCTCCTTCTCCTCCTCCTCTCCCTCTTCCTCTTCCTCCCTCCCTCCCTCCCTCCCTCCCTCCCTCTCCCTCTCGATCTCCCCCTCTCATTCTGTCCCTCACCCCTTCCCATCACCACAAATCAACCCTCTCTCTCTCTCTCTCTCTCTCACACACACACACACTTCTTTCTCCTCCGTCCCCTCTCTCCAGTTTTTTCTTACTTCCTCTCTCTCTCTCCCTCCTCCCCTGTCGTTGCTTCTGTCTATATATACACTCGAGGGCTTCCACACAACCCTGATATAGTGTATAGATTGTATAGAGAGGGGATTGAATTTGCCTTCTCTCCCCTCGTCCTCCCCTTTATGTTTTTGCCCCTCTCCCCCTCTCTCTCATTCCCCTCTCTCCGTCTCTCTCCCCTCTCTACCTCTCCTCTTTCCTCTCTCTTGCTTCTCTCCCCTTTCGTTTGTTTTTCGCCCCTTGTTCATTCTTTCCTCTTTTGCTTTATCTTCTCTGGTTGGTGGTGCTCTCTCTCTCTCTCTCTCTCTCTCTCTCTCTCTCTCTCTCTCTCTCTCTCTCTCTCTCTCTCTCTCTCTCTCTCTCTCACACACACACACACACACACACACACACACACACACACACACACACACACACACACACACACACACACACACACACACACACACACACACACACACACACACACACACACACACACAGGGGTACAAGAAAACCGCAGAAAACTAGAGTAGTTGGGTCCTTTTGACTGGATGCTCGTAAATGAATGCGTGTGTTTTTCTTCCCCTACGTTTGGCTCCCCACCCGATATAACCCAGGGCGGAGGTAGTGCTGTTGGATGTACCCTCTCTGTCAGTGGTGATTAGATTATTATACGCTGTGGTGTGTTTTGGCCCAGAGGTATTGAAGTTGGTGAAGTTAGGTAATTGGGGACCTGCAAATGAAGGTGATGATGAATGCTCTCTACTGAGACAAAATATAGTGATCTTGTACAGGTAACACATACTTCGTACATGCCTCAGGGTAGGCAAACACTCAGTACATGCACACAAGAACTAGTGCCTGCAAAGAGTTTTCTTCTCGTTCACCCTTTACAGTATATTTGGTTTTAACACTCCATAGTACTGAAGAAAGATGATAATCCTTTTAACGCATTTGAATGTTTTGTGTTAGTTTAGCAAGGTATGTATAAATTTTACCCTTGTTCTGCCTTTATTCATGTGGTAGGGTGGCAGTGACGTCTGTTGCTACGGTGTCATGATCTTTATTATATATGTTATCAGTCGGTCAGATTAGCAAAGTCTTATTAGGTTTAACACAGGATCTAGGCAGAGTGAAAGAAATATTGACTGCAGGTATAATTAAAACTATCGAATGTTGTCTTAATGCCAGTGCTTTATGAAGCTGCAGATTAGTATTATTTAATCCTGTTTAACACTGTTCATCAGCGAAGACACAGGCAATGACAGGCCCCACATTTCTAGGAACAAAGTGTGCGAAGTTGGAGTTTGTCTTCCACATGAGAGTCAGTCTTTAAGAATATGTATACAGGGCCATTTTGTTTATGACATGAGAAACTGTACTGCATGGAGGATTAACAAACAAAATCTGATCGTAGTGGTTCCCCTCAGTATCGTCCATTCCATCTTTTCACTTTCCATTGCACCTTTCCGTCTCGCTTTCTCTGTCTTCTTCCTATGCTGTATTCCTCTTCTCCCCTTTCTATCCCTCCTTCTGCCTCCTCCCAGCCATTTCCCCCACCCATTCTTACCAGTAGTCCTTCCTCTCCGGCCTTCTCCTCATCTCCCCTCTCATTCTATCCCCTCTTTCCCCCTCCCTCTCGTAGAATGGATCATAATATGCTGGCGATGCCTGTCCTACCAAGAGCCGCGGTGGGGCAGTGGTAATATATCCAACCCGATTTAGATCCTTGGGCCGGTCAGACTGGAGGGCGAAGTTTGTTTTCCCATGTCCCTGTTCACCCAGGAGTACAATTAGGGACCTGGACGTAAATTTGATTGCTAGAAGTCATATACTAAGGAAATTTTTGCGTCGTATTCTAAGGGAAAACAGGACCTTAACAGAAGTTGATTATCTGCCTTAATGACCCTTCGTGCAGTTGATAAGCATTGATCCAAAGCCTTCTTCTGCCTTTCTTATCCTGCCTTTAACCTTTGCAGCCCGAGGACGCCCTTTATATATTATTCTTACCACTTCCATGCGATTTTATGCGGGTTAGATGAGACAGTTGCCACTCGAGGGAATAGATACGAGAATTTTCGTGTAAGATGAACAAATTCGTCTGTAAGTAACAAGGATAAACAAAAATATCATCGTAACGAGAGGATAATTGAAATAATTCCCGAAGACTTTAAGTTCTTAGTCACCTGTGCTTAACTCCTTCAATCCGATGACGTAGCGCTTCAGTCCTGCCACCACCAGATGATATTTTCACATTTAGACAAGTTTCCGTGTAGTGAAATATTGACTGAAACTTTGTCTAGACTGCCGTTCAATAAGTTACTACCAAACTAAGGAATAAAGATTTTCATTTTATTGGGAGGGGCTTCCTTTAGCTGAATGAAATCGTCTGGAAATTGGTAGGAGGAAGTTTCAGTGTCTCTCGCTGAAAAGGTGAACTCAAGAGGGGTATTATTCCTTTCGCTTGAAGAGGCAGGTGTCCTTCAGGTGTATTTAATCAGGTGGTGTTAGCTAGAGTGAAATTCATATGTAATGTGTTTGTAAAGTACGTGGTCTTTAACTCATTCCCCTTTTGGAAATGTGCTTGATAAACACACACACACACACACACACACACACACACACACACACACACACACACATTGATTAACTCCTTCCCTCTCACTCCTCTCCACAGACACACGTACCTAATCAACCTCTGCCCTCACACACACACACACACACACACACACACACACACACACACATTGATTAACTCCTTCCCTCTCACTCCTCTTCATAGACACACGTACCTAATCATCCTTTGCACACACACACACACACACACACACACACACACACACACACACACACACACACACACATTGATTAACTCCTTCCCTCTCACTCCTCTTCATAGACACACGTACCTAATCATCCTTTGCACACACACACACACACACACACACACACACACACACACACACACAACACCTTCCACACTCCACACACTGATTAACTCCTTCACACACACACACACACACACACACACACACACACACACTGAGGAGCTGTTCACTAATCAACATGCAACCCCCGGCGTGATAGGTCCATTCCCAAGCACATTCCCACTGATTGTACACACCCCGGGCCACGACACCTCTCATTGGGCCTCACTGACAGCCCCTCCACGCTGATTGGACGCTCCTTTGTTTGCCTTTTATTTGATTGGCTGGGTGTTGGGGCCTCGCTTGGCTCTCACTCAGCCTTTCTTCTCTTGCCCCTTGTCACTGTTACTTTACCTATTTTCTCTTTACCAGCGTCTCTGTTGTTGTCTTCCAATCCTGGATGCTGTTTTTATTGTTTTTATCTGTTCGTAGACGGAGAGGTTGTTACTCGGAATCTGTCTGACTATATATCAGTATCTATGTCTTTCAATTTATCTCTGTGTGGCATCAACTACAGGTCTGTGTCCTGAGACCTAGGTGTCCTTGTACTTGCCACGTACTCGTACTTTCACCAATCTCTATCCCGTTCTTACTGAAATAATGCTAGGATTGCTGCAGTGACAGTATTTGTGAGAGAATTTGCAAGTGTTTTTTACATCATTTTGGTTGGTATATATTGTGGAAGATTTGTCAAGATAGTTCGAAGGAAATTCCAATCCCCAATTGTTCTCAGTCTGAGCCTGGGATGATCTCCCGTCCTTTGGTACAGCAATCTGCTACTCGACCATTTAGTTACGTCCATCCATCATCCAGTACTCTGTTGCACGTTACAGGAGTGTTGGTGCCTGGGGCTAAGCTGTTCAGTCCAGGCATTCAAGGTGAGCATGACAAGTTGCTCTTCTCTGGGAAACATTACGCGAGCAGTAAGTCCCTCGGATTTCAGCTCCTATTAACCATATCACGTTGCAACAGTTAGACCACCAGCCGTCTCATTGTTTGGTTGTTTGGTTACCAACCAACGTTGTATATGGTTTACTGGGCCACACAAAACCATTTAGGCTGTCACCCAGTGACCTGAAGTTAGCAGTACGTTAAGGGAGTAGACGGAGGGCACCCCCATCTACCAACACCTACACCACCATTTCACAGATATAATTAGTTAATAGATTTGTAGTTTCAGTAAATTATTAGTTTAAAGGTGAAAATTCTGGCATTTTCTCCTTGCCGTGTATCATTCTCTTTATTGCATCGTTCACCGTTTCTGTTTTTACGACCCACTTTCGTATTTTCATTCCTCGTCAGTGAATTGACCAATACGAACGGAATAATGTGTGCTGTTATCATATTTTTTGCTTGTTAATCATGGTTCTTTGTTGTTCATGTTTCAGTAATATGTATATTATATAGGCAGGCGAGCTTTTAAGTGTATCTTGATTTATCACCGTAATTATTATTATTATCATCATCATCATCATGTCGTCGTCGTCGTCGTCGTCGTCACCAGTTTTACAAGCAAAATCAGCATCCTAGGTCTAGTGCTACAGAAGAGAAGCCTCACTCATCTTTCCGATTATTTCACACTGCCGGGATTCACATTAAGATTTATGACCATTTCCCTGTTCTAACTATGATTTGTTTTTACACCGTGGGCGTGAAGGGAGAATGCAGATGGTTCCACCGTCTCTTCTTCTTACTGTAAAAACAGATCATAGTTACGAGCGTCAGATGATTTTTTTTCTTTTCAGGAGTGCCATGAAAGGAAAATAGTGTTTTGTCTTGTTCTTTTTTTTTTTTTTTTTTTTAATAACAGAACAGAAGAAAGGAAGACAAATGAATTAAAAAGAATAAGCCATACCCCAGATTACAGTTGTCCTTCATTCATTAAAAAAAAAAAAAATCTGTAACAGTTGGACCTGATCAGCCGTAGGTTGGGGGAAACCACTCTGGGGAAGCGAATTCCAAAGAAAAGCAGTTTGCGGAATAAAAGAATTCGGATAGGCAGAAGTTCTGCAGTAGGGCAGTGGGACAGTCCAGTCATGAGCGCTACCAGATGGCCGTGTAGCGCGGGGGAAGGTATGGAGAGGTGGCACGATGGATACAACTTCGTCTGAACATTTGCCATAAAAGTATCTGTAAAATAGCGCCAGTGAGGCAACATTCCTTCGTACTTGAAAGGGAGGTAGTTCATTTGTAATAGTAGGGTTATTAATAATTCTAACAGCCTTGTTCTGAATTTTGTCCAGTTGTTTTAGTGCTACCTCTCCTCATCCATTCTTGCTGATCGTAACTTAGTTACGCACGGGAATTTATCGTAAGTTTGTTAATCCGGCCACATGTTGGTAGGCTATTACATTTCAGCCTTCCATAAATTACGTTCATCCCTCTGTAGCAGAGGTTCTTAAGCAAGGGTTCGCGAACCCCTTGGGGTGCGCGAGTGGGTTTCCAGGGAGTACTTGGAGGGGTGGTGAAAAGTCAATTTAAAATATATAAAATTCTGTATCATAATTCATGAGATTGAAAACGGAAAAACCATTGTCCATAAAACAAGCATAACATTTACACTCATGCATAACATTGGTTGTCATAATTAAAATATTGTGTTAACGCTGACACGTACTTGTAATAGTGTGTTCATACCTTTTTTGCTTTATAATTTCCATTTCAGTTAATTTAAAACTGCAGCTGTGTTACAATTTTTTACTGCAGTAGAGTCAGTGGAATGCTATTGTGTATGCAGTGCCTTAGTGATGGGAGTATGGGTCGATAATCTGATGACGCAGAGAGTACGTGGTAAGAAAAAGTTTGAGATCCTCTGCTGTGTAGACTTTTTTTTTTCCCCTCCCACAACTCTCTCCGTCTCTGGCTTCGATTTTCAGGTCGATCAGACTGGTGGACTCAGTATGTTTCCCACTTGTCCCTGTTTACGCATGTCTAGTTGTTCCTCTCAGTTCATCTTTCCCTGTTCCTCTCACTTCATCTCTTCCTGTTCCTCTCACTTCATCTTTCCCTGTTCCTTTTACTTTATCAATCTTTGCTCCTATCTCTCCATCTTTCCCTCGCACTCACACCCCGTCTCTCCTTCGTCCTCTCCCTCTCACATTCGTACTCAGACTCCTTCCTTCCCTCTTTTCATTCCACAGCTCAGTACACTCACTCCATCTCTCCCTATACACTCATTCAATTCCTCCTTCCTCCCACTCCATCTCTCCCTCTTCTTCTCACTCCATCTCTCCCTCTTCTTCTCACTCCATCTCTCCTTCCTCTCACTCCATCTCTCTCTCTCTCTCTTCCTTTTACTCCATGTCTCCCTCAGTCAGTCACTCCATTTCTCCCTCTTCCTCTCATTCCATCTCTATGTTGTCTTCGTTTCTTTGGTTTCCCACAATTTACCAGTTTACTAAAAAACAACAAAGATTTGCAGTTGGCCAGATCTGCGTTTGTGGTGTCTTCATATCTAAATAATAAAGTCAACCTGTGTGTGTGTGTGTGTGTGTGTGTGTGTGTGTGTGTGTGTGTGTGTGTGTGTGTGACAACTTTGCAACAGCCTGTGCCACCATTTCAAGCCAACCTATCTCATGTACTCCAGGATATCACCTCATTCTCTTCCCTCCCTGATTATTCTTTTTTCATTTTTTTTTTCGATTGAACACGTACTCATTCGTTACAAGGAGGAGAGGGAAATTATTTTAGATTATTTTTCTTTTCTAGCTGCCCTTGTCTATGCATACCTGGACATCACTTAAATCACTGCATTTCTTGGTCATTTTTATATTGGGACTCACGCGCATTCTTTCGTTAGGAGGTGGATGTGATGAGGAGGATTATATTATTTTTGTTTATGGTTATTTTAAAAGCTGCCTTCATCCATGGGCTTTGGATTATTACCTCCTTTACTTCACTCTTGTTTGATATTTTTTTTCCTATATAGATTAACGTGAGCCGCTTTACTGAGAACAGAAAGTAAAGAGGAGGCTTATGTTATCTGACTGTATTGGTTGTTCATTTCAAGAACTTAGGTGTAAAGTATGTGATTTGTGAGGTGTGTGTGTGTGTGTGTGTGTGTGTGTGTGTGTGTGTGTGTGTGTGTGTGTGTGTGTGTGTGTGTGTGTGTGTGTGTGTGTGTGTGTGTGTGTGTGTGTCATTAATTCCTTTTTTCTAGGTGTGGATGTTTCTGTTATAGCAGTGACACTTCAGCCAAATGATCTCCCTCGACAGGCATATCCTATTTATTGATTTATTTTGTTTTTTACATAACTTTTTTTCATATAAAATTTTGCCCGATTTTCTCTTTCTTTGCCATCCATTACTTCCCCCTTGTCGATTTTCCTTTTATGCTACTCCTAATTGTCAGTCATTCAATCCCGTCTTCCTTCCTCTTATCATTCAGTCCAGTCTTCCTCTTATTCAATCCCCTCTTCCTTCCTCTTATCATTCAATCCCCTCTTCCTTCCTCTTTTAATTATTCTATCTCCTCTTCCTTCCTCTTCTAATCATTCAGTCCTCTCTTCCTTCCTCTTCCAGTCATTCAGTCCCCTCTTCCTTCCTTTTCTCATCATTCAATCAACTCTTCCTTCCTCTTCTAATCATTCAGTCCCCTCTTCCTACCTCTTCTAATCATTCAGTTTCCTCTTCCTACCTCTTCTAATCATTCAGTCAACTCTTCCTACCTCTTCTAATCATTCGTCCCCTCTTCATTACTCTTCTGATCATTCAGTCTCCTCTTCCTTCCTCTTCTAATCATTCAGTCCCCTCTTCCTTCCTCTTCTAATCATTCAGTTTCCTCTTCCTCCCTCTTCTAATCATTCAATCAACTCTTCCTCCCTCTTCTAATCATTCAGTCAACTCTTCCTTCCTCTTCTGATCATTCAGTCTCCTCTTCCTTCCTCTTCTAATCATTCAATCAACTCTTCCTCCCTCTTCTAATCATTCAATCAACTCTTCCTCCCTCTTCTAATCATTCAATCAACTCTTCCTTCCTCTTCTAATCATTCAATCAACCCTTCCTTCCTCATGTCATTCATTTCCCTCTTCCTTCCTCATGTCATTCATTTCCCTCTTCCTTCCTCATGTCATTCAATCCCCTCTTCCTTCCTCTTCTAATCATTCAGTCAACTCTTCCTTCCTCTTCTAATCATTCATTCCCTTCTTCCTTCCTCTTCTAATCATTCATTCCCTTCTTCCTTCCTCTTCTAATCATTCAGTCAACCCCTCCTTCCTCTCTCTTTCCCTTCCTCTTCCTTCCTCTCTTTCCCTTCCTCTTCCTTCCTCTCTTTCCCTTCCCTCTCCTTCCTCTCTCTCTCTCTCTCTCTCTCTCTCTCTCTCTCTCTCTCTCTCCCCCTTCCCTCTCCTTCCTCACTCTATTCCTTTCCCTCCTTCCTCTCTATTCCTCCCCCTCCTTCCTCTCTCTTTCCCTTTCCCCCTCCTTCCTCTCTTTCCCATCCTCTTCCTTCCTCTCTTTCCCTTCCTCTTCCTCTCTTTCCCTTCCCCCTCCTTCCTCTCTCTCTCTCTCTCTCTCTCTCTCTCTCTCTCTCTCTCTCTCTCTCTCTCTCTCTCTCTCTCTCTCCTTCCTCTCTCTTTCCTTTCCCTCTCCTTCCTCTCTCTTTCCTTTCCCTCTCCTTCCTCTCTCTCTCCTTTCCTTCTCCTTCCTCTCATTTTTCCCTTCCCCTTCCTTCCTGTCTGTTCCTCCCCCTCTTTCCCTACCCCCATCACCCCATCATCCTTTCCTCTTACCCCTTCTTTCCCCCAATCCTCCTCCTCTCCTTTCCTCCCTCTTCTTCCCCTCTTCCTTCTCCCCCACTCCTCCTCCTCTCTCCCTCCTTGTCTCTCCCTCCTCCTTCTCTCTCCCTCCTCCTTCTCTCTCCCTCCTCCTCCTCTCTCCCTCCTTCTCTCTCCCTCCTCCTCCTCTCTCCCTCCTCCTCCTCTCTCCCTCCTCCTCTCTCCCTCCTCCTCCTCTCTCCCTCCTCCTTCTCTCTCCCTCCTCCTTCTCTCTCCCTCCTCCTCCTCTCTCCCTCCTCTTACCCTCTTCCCCTCTTCCTTCCCCCCAACTCCTCCTCCTCTCTCCCCCTCTTCTTCTCTTTCCCCATCCTTCTTCTTTCCCCCAAATAGCCAGCTCTGAAATACCTCAATATCTTTTGGTAATTAGATAACCTAAGGAGATGGGAGGCAAGAATGTTCAAAAAGATTCGGTAAAAATTGATTATGAAGATAAGAAAAAAAGGTTGCATCCTGTGAGATAAATGAGGGATGGAGGAAGAGGAAGAGGAGGAGGAAGGGAAGATAAGAGGAGGATGTGGGAGGAGGTAGGAGGAGGAAGAGGAGGAAAGAAAAAGAATAAAAAGAACGAAAGAGATGATAAAGTAGAGGAGGAGGTGGTAGCACAAATAAAAAGAATAAAAAGGCGAAACAGAAGGTAAAGTAGTCCTTAGAGTAATGGTAAAAAAGAAAAGAGAGAGAGAGAGAAACGTGACCTGCTTGTTACCTGCAGTACACTAGTGGCTCATTAAGCCTGCAACCTGGACTCTCTCTCTCTCTCTCTCTCTCTCTCTCTCTCTCTTTCTCTTCCACGATTTTCATTACTTACTAGTCAGGAAGATTTTTTTTTTAAGTATATTTTTTCACACTCGTTTGATATGCATAATCGTAATTTGTATTTGATGACGTCCTTTCCTCTTATTTATTTGTTTTTTTTCAAGCGATTTTATTCGATTAGGCATTTCGAAGTGGAGGAGTTCGATATACGTTTATTATCCCCTTCACAACTAGGCTTTTCTTGAAAGTTAATTTAAATCAATATGGTTCCATCAAGAATATAATTTTGGTTAAGGGGTAGATCAGCCAAATTATTCCCCTTACTCAGGTTTTGTCTTTCCTAAACTCCTCGGGACTTGAGTATGTAAGTTTAATGTAGTTAGTTTTTTTTTTTTTCCACGCGACGGAATTGTATCACTGAAAAATATATGAAACTCACTTAGTTTTAATTATAAGGTAGATGTATGTGCCCTTGGTTACTAATAGACCAGCCCTCTAATTTGACCATAGTTTGCCATCAACACTGCTGGGAGGGGTTGAGGGTCTTGTCATATTAACACAAACGCAAGAGACGGGAACTGTGTGAAGCCTATAAATTTGCAACCTGTTTATCGTTGTTTTGCCATTGCTGTTACATTTGGAACATATATTGATGGTTGGAAATGCTGTCCTTTGTCGTTAACAGTATCGTGTATTGTCATTCATTAAAGTAAAAAAATAGTATGTGGTCTTAGTTACAAGTATAAATGAGTTGACTTTTTTCATATAGTAGCTTCAAAATACCGCATTATTATTATTATTATTATTATTAGAGTGAGAGAGAATAATTTAACGACGAAGCGCGTGATCCATAAAATCAGAGTAGTAAAAATAAATAATTACAATAAAACAGAAAAGGAGGAAGAGCAATTAATATAAAGTAAGAGATGAAAGGAGGACATTAACCAAAGGAGAAAAAAGAGCAAGACAAACGGAGAGAGGACGAAAAGAGGGGGATACTAATAAATGTAATGAGATAGGGTGGAGAAGAAGACAGGATGATGGAGGAAAGGAGGCGAAATAGTGATAAAATGACGCAATAATTTTAGAAGACAAAATATTCTTCCTCTTTCAATCCGTCTGTCTTTTTGTGTCATTTGTATATAGATAGAGAGAGAGAGATAAATATACTTTTAGATAAATACCTGTTCGTATATCTACTTACCTATCAAATTACTTAACAAACTATACTCATTTTACTCTAACTTGGGCCTAAAATTGCCATATGTCCATCTTGAGTGCTTAATTGTAATAATAGATTAACAACAATATGGTGCTAGTAACGAAGACTTGTTATGGAAAGTGTGTAGAACCGTACTATTTTTTTTTTTTTCTGCCACTGAGCTACGTGAACTAAGGTGCAAAAGGACGAAAATCTGGGCCAGGTTAAGGGGAAAAGGGTATTGCCGTCCTACTTTCCTCTCCGATTATAATATTACTGAAATGCATGAGGCACCGAAGGAATAGTGACAGCAGAAAGGATAGAAAGAAAAAGCACAAAAAAAAAAAAATGATTAATGCAGGCAGAAAAAAAAATACCAGATGAAAAAATTGGGTATACATATAGACGAATGAAAAATAAAATAGAAGATAGAGGAGGAAAAAATAAGGGGAAGAGTAAGAGGAAGAAAAGCAGCAGTGACAGCTAGAATGATATTAAAGTAAAAATTAATAAGTGTTTAAATACGATGTTAATAATATTCATGTACATGAGAGAGCCAAATACTTGAAGCTCATAAGCCTTTTAATATTTCACGATATTTACTGGCGAATGATGAGAAATTTTGTCATATTCCACCTACGCACCCCATCTCTCTCTCTCTCTCTCTCTCTCATATCATATACCCTGCCTTCCTCCCTAATTCAATCTCTATATCTCACTCATCCCTCCAATTTTCTTCCTCCCCTCATCTCTTTATCTCTCACTTTCTCTCAATTCTCTCATTTCATCCTGCTCTTAATCTGTATATATACAGTATATAACCCTTACTAACAAATTTCTTCCTGTCCTTGTTCAGCCTCTGTATTTCACTTCTACTCTCTCTCTCTCTCTCTCTCTCACACACACACGCACACACACACGCACACACACACACACACACACACACACACACACACACACACACACATATATATATATATATATATATATATATATATATTTATTATTATTACAGAATCTTCCATCCTCAGTATTCTCTTTTGTTGTTTCATTTTGCTTCCCTTTCTTTCTCCCTTCTCAGTCTTTATTATTCAGTCGGCTTTCTTTATTTTTCTCCTCCTCCCTCCTTTTGTTTTACTTCCTTCTCTCTTTCATCAATTCTCACTCATTATATTTTTTCAGATTTTAATCACCCTTCCTTCTCTTCCTTCTTGCACTTCCCATAATTCTCTAAGTGCTCTCTTTTCTCTGCTTCCTCCTTTCGGGTTACTTTCCACTTTCTTTCTTTTCTCCATCCTCTTGTTTTTCTCATTCTCCTCATCCTTCCGTAATTCCCCTACATTTCCATATCGATACTTCAGTCTAGTTCTTCAGTTTTTGTTTATTTATTTATTTATTTATTGTACTTTATGACCTTATTTTCATTTGCATTTTTTCTTTCCTTGTTTCTTTACCCTTTCAGTATCTCTAATTCATATTTTTTTCCACTGTTTCGTTTTCCTTACCCCGTCTTACTTTTTTCTCACACCTGACTTTCAGTATTTCATTTTCTTCATTCAGTTTCAAATGTGTCTTATTCTTTTATTTTCTCTTCCCTCCATTCGTCTTACTGTCCTCTGCCTTTCTCACATTTTCTCTTTTCTTTATTACACTTTCTTTTCCCACTTCACAAAGTGCGAAAAGCGCTGGCTGTCTGCATTAGGCGGAGGAGATGGTAGGTGAGGAGGAGGAGGAGGAGGAAGAGGGTCTAATAGTAAGTGCTGTCTTGCAAAAGGGAATGTGTTTCAGAAAACGGTTCTTGTGCTTCTTATGGTGTGTTTTATGGTAATCTGTGTGAAGGCAACTTATGGTACTACGCTTGCTATGAGCCTCGTGAGTTACATTGAGTCGTTTGGTGTGGAGTGACTGGACAGTTTAGTTATGTTTGCCTTTCCTCATTCATTCTTTGTCATACGCAAATATTTTCTTTCTTCCTTTCGATGACTCTCTCTCTCTCTCTCTCTCTCTCTCTCTCTCTCTCTCTCTCTCTCTCTCTCTCTCTCTCTCTCTCTCTCTCTCTCTCTCTCTCTCTCTCTCTCTCTCTCATACATCCCCTCGTCCCATATTCATCAGTGGGTTATTGTCGCCTTGTATTTATCGCCCTTCTTTTCCGTCCCTCGCCTTCCCTTGTTTGGTTGTTAGTTGGCAATTTTCGCTAATCACGCCTTCGTTAATTTGCTTAGCGCCCTCTCTCGGGGTCATTAGCGGTCTGTGATGTTCCCCTTTCATGTCATTCCACACTCGTATAAATATTTTTAGATTAGTGGGTGATATTATTTTTTATTTAACTGCGATTGTGTTCATGTTTCTTTTCCCGTATTGATATGTTGGTGATGAAGTGCGTTTGGTATGAAAGAAATAAAGGGAGGCGTACACTAATACACACACACACACACACACACACACACGATATCCACAAGTGCACGTTCCAGTCATCTGCATCTGACCTTTGACGATTTTGCCTCTAACCAATTATTCTGAAATCTAGAATGCTTCATTTCTAATTGGCCATATTCCTCTGAGTGGCGTGCGTCGAATAAGTATTTAAATGTCATGTTTTAAGCAGATTTATTTTTTGGTAGCCGAATTGAACTTCCTAAAGGTTGAAATGTCTTTTGAACTGGTGTGTAAAACCTATTGTGCCCTTCTCTTCTTCCTCTTTCCTGTCCTCCTCCCCCTCCTCCTCCTCCTCTTTCTCTTCTCGTTCCTCCTCCTCCTCCTCCTCCAAGTTTTACATTCTTGTAGCGTTGAGAAGCAGCTCAGTGACAACACACACACACACACACACACACACACACACACACACACACACACACACACACACACACACACACACACACACACACACACACACACACACACACACACACACACACACACACACACACACACACACACACACACACACAGATAAATAGATGAGTAGACAGATAAAGACGTATTACAGACAACGTAGCACAGAAGACAGAAATACGACTTAAAATTGACAGTGATGAGAATTGCGAAACGAAGTGGAGGCGAACAAGAACACAAGAACATAGTGCAATATACATAAGTTCAATGGGGCGGTTTGTTCAATCTGTTACTTGGATGAACGTTTGCTTGCTATATCCAGACGAACGATTACATACAGAGAGAGAGAGAGAGAGAGAGAGAGAGCGAGGATGATAGAGGGAGGATAATAGAGCGAAGATAAAAGAGCTAGGATAAAACGAAGATGATAGAGTAAGGATAATAGAGCTAGGGTGATAGAGCGAGGATAAAAGAGCTGGGATGATAGAGCGAGGACGGTAGAGCAAAGATAATAGTTTTTTTTTTTTTTTTTATGTTCGACTCTGGGCATAGGCTTCACAGCCTGCTATCAAGGCCCAGCAGTCCTCCTACATACCATACACCTCTACATGTCACCACTTCGGCGCTAACACCCACCGTCCATATTGAATACATGCTAGGGCTGTCTCATACAGGACTGGTGTATTCGTATTAGCGGGGGTATTTTTACATGTCGGCGGGTCTCCTGGTAGATCAGTAAAGCCTGATTTAATGAAATTCAAATCCTTAAACTGTTCCCTGCCCCAGCGGGGATTTTAACCCGGGTCCGTTAGGACTACAGGCCACCTCTCTACCGATTGAGCCACCGCCTCAACGAGGATAATAAAACGAGGATAATAGAGGGAGGATAATAGAGCGAGGAAGATAGAGCGAGACAGCGTTTGACCTTTCTCGCTCTCTCCACGTGTCAGTGCGTCAAGGGCAAGGTGAGCAATCCCAGACAGTGAAAAAAAAAAAAAAAGTTCTATATCTAATCCTTGTCATTCATTTATTCATCTACCGTTGCATTTATCTATCAGTCTACCTTTCTATCTATTTATCTCTCTATCTATCTCGTTTCCTCCCACGTTTTCCTCTCCTCCTCTCTCCTTCTCCCCTTTCCCTGCTCTTCCTGCGGTCCGCTTACTAGCATCACTGACCGCTTTGTCATTTCCTGTCCGTGTCCGTTCACGCGGTTAATCGCATACCCAGATAGCGAAAACGGAGGTAGGTTAGGTGGTTGTGGGATAATGTTGATGGTGGTGGTGGTGGTGGTTGTGGTGGTAGTGGTGGTGATGGTGGTGGTGGTAGGGGTAGGGGTATTTTTGTGTTGGCGTTGCTACTGTTATTTTTTTTTCGATTAATTTTAAACCTAATGACACCTGTATTGCACCTTTGTTCTGTTCTACCTGACTGGAAAATTCATCTTAGGAGCGACTTTTCAATCTAGAGGAACCATATATATTTTAAAACCATATATATCACCATCATAATTCCTTTTTTTTTTTTTCCCCTAACCCGAAAAAAAAGTTGCAGTAATAAAATAAACACTAACGCATTACCAAGAATCAATTAACCTGTTTTACCTGGTGACTTGGTTTATTTTGTCTTGCTTGATAATTTTTCATCTGACGAAACTAGATCACCCCCACATTTTGACCAGTAAGTCGTGGTTGCATAAGTGGTTGAATATGTGATTGCATAAGTGGTTGAATATGTGATTGCATAAGTGGTTGAATATGTGATTGCATAAATGGTTGCATAAGTTGATGAATAAGTGGTTGCACAAGGGGTTACATAAGGTATATGGGTGAATATGTTGTGGCTGCATAAAATTTGATGAACCTTAGCTGTGAGGTAGGAATGAATCTCCTTGGTTACTAGTCAAATTTTTCCTCCACTCTGACCTAAACCCAGCCATCGTCTAAGCTGAAAAGGGATTAAGGGTCTTTGTCGGATGAGAATAAACATGCTGTACCTCCAAACAAACTTATTCCGCTTTATTGAAAAATCTTGTAAATAAGGCGTAAAGAAAGACCATATCCATCCATTTACAGTTTGAAAAAATGTCTTCAATGCTATTTCTTTGTTTTTATTTATGTTTTGGGGAAGGGTAGAAAAGATGGAATGAAAAGTGCGTAATCGGACTGAAGTGGTTTTTAAGACCATATCCATCCATGTGTAGTTCGAAAAAGCGTCTTCAGTGTTTCATTTATTTATTTATTTATTTATTTTTTTGAGGGGGGGTAGAAAGTATGCAATGAAAAATACATGTTAGGACTGAAGTGATTAATGCTGAGACCCCCGAAAGAGGCCCAATGATGCATAGAACCGTCTGATTATTATTATTATTATTATTATTATTGTTTATTATTATTTTGAGGGGAGGTAGAGAGTATGAAAAGTACGTATTAGGACTGAAGTGGTTTATGGTGAGGTCCCAGAAGGTGTCCCATGGGCGCGTGAAACCGCCTGGGAATAAAAATTGGAATAAAATAGGTGAGTCGTCAGTCGTGAATTAACCCCAAAATCATCTGGAAAAAAATCGCAATAGAGGTGGGTCGTCAGTCATGAATTAACCCCTTTATTTCAGTGTCTTTATTTTCTTTCACCCAGACGATTTTTACGGTAGAGAGGCGGCCTGCAGTCCTGATGGACCCAGGTTCGAATCCCGGCTGGGGCAGGGAACAGTTTTAGGATTTGAATTTCATGAAAGCAGACTTTCCTGATCTACCAGATGACCCGCCGACATGTCATAAAAGTACCCCCGCTAATACCAATACACCAGTCCTGTATGAGACAGCCCTAGCATGTAGTCATTATGGACGGTGGGTGTTAGCGCCGAAGTGGTGACATGTAGAGAGGAGTATGGTATGTAGGACTGCTGGGCCTTGAGGGCGGGCTGTGGAGCCTGTGCCTTGAGTCGGACACACAAAAAAAAAAAAAAAAAAAAAAATCAGCTTAGGAGAGAGAGAGATTTCGAACTGGAGGGGCTAGATGTCGACTTCACTGACCCTTTTTAATTGCTAGTTGTTTCCTTCAGAATTAGAAATAGTCTTTTAGAGATAGTAAGACTTAAGTTAGCAATACGCCATCGGACTGAAGGAGTTATATGAGACCTAGAGAGGTTTCTGAGTGGGTATAAAATTATCTAACTTTAACCAGCCTTCATTTATTTTTTTTTTTTTTTGTAGCATTGATTTTGTGTATGTGGAATTCTCTCTCTCTCTCTCTCTCTCTCTCTCTCTCTCTCTCTCTCTCTCTCTCTCTCTCTCTCTCTCTCTCTCTCTCTCTCTCTCTCTCATGTCTAAGTTAATTGGTAAGTATCATATTTCCCTGTTCTGTAAATAGAAGCGCCTTATGAAATCGGAATGTCGTACGTTTTTTACCCCCGTTGTGTGTGTGTGTGTGTGTGTGTGTGTGTGTGTGTGTGTGTGTGTGTGTGTGTGTGATAGAGAGAGAGAAAAAAAAAAAAAGAAGAAGAAGAAAGATGTAAAAGAGGACAAATGCTGAAGAGAGGAAGAGAAAGGTATGAAAGATAGAAAAAATAGGGATGAAAATGATAGAAATGAAAGATGAATTACTAGAAGAAACATATCATTAAAAAGAGTCATGCTGAGAAAAGAGAGAGAGAGAGAGGGGGGGGGGTTGAGGTATATTCAGTGTGCACAGAATTAAGTGGCAAAATTAAATGGTGTTTGAGGAAGTTGACGCTGACCTTTAAGCTTAAGTTTTGCAGTGGTGAGTTAGAAATTAAGCCAGATAATTTCATCGCCGCTTGAGACCTCTTTGCCAGATTTTCCGAGATTTCTGTGAATTTTCTTTTATTTTGTTTAAGGCATTTGTGGTATGTATGGATCAGGAATACTTGTAAGTTAAACAAGGAAGGATTACGGAACATTTTGTAAATTAATGGTGCGAATTGAAAGCTGCTGAATACACGTTGATTTTTTTTTTTCTTTTTTTTAGTGAAGCCTGAACTATGTTATGTTTCGATTTAGCAGTAAGAAAGAAAATATTAACCAATTTTCAAAAATTCTGAAAAGATGGGTGGTCTTCGATATCGCATTTTCCCTCTTTACGGCAAAATGGAAGCATAATATTGTTCAGCAGTAACTTGGTAATGAATCGATAACTATTTTCACGCGATGTATATCCTTTTTAAACGTGATTTTTGCCAATACCACGAAGATTATTAATGTTGATATTTTGAACTTCCCTGTAACCCCAAACTCGCAAGTGGTCAAGGAACTTTGCTTCTCTCCTTGAACTTTGACGAAGGGGATAGGAAATGGATGAGATGAGAGAGCAGGAGTGATCAGAACAGTTTACGATGATGGTTGTTGGGACAGGAGTAAACAGGGTGCTCCATATATAACTCTCCTTTTCCACAGCCCCAGGCGATTTTTCTTGAGTTGTAGGGACGGCTGATTCATTTTAGTAAGTATCTATCCTGCATCATTTATTCATATCCTACTCTACTGCCACACCGACGCCCACACCAGCAGTCAGTCAGCATTATCAGTGTCTATCCAGCGCCATTTATTTATTTTCTACTCCCACTGGCACACCCACGCCCACACCAGCAGTCTGCATTATCAGTGTCCATCCAGCATCATTTATTCATTTCCTACTCCCACCGGCACACCCACGCCCACACCAGCAGACAGTCAACATTATCAGTGTCCATCCAGCATCAGTTATTCATTTCCTACTCCCACTGGCACACCCACGCCCACACCAGCAGACAGTCAGCATTATCAGTCTCTATCCATCATTTATTCATTTCCAACTCTCACTGGCACACCCACGCCCACACCAACACAATCAGTGAGCCGTCTCCACAACACGTGAGACATCTTCCAGTGAATTTCTAAGAGAGCGTTATTTATGGACCACCCTGCATACCCTGGGAACATGGGCGTTGTTAGTTGGTTAGTATGGTCGTGCTGAAGGTTTCATTACAAATATTCTCCAGCCAGAATAAGAAGAAAAAATGTAGTTAAGTTTTGCACTCGTATTCTTGGTGTCTTGTGAAACAGATAATTAACAGCACTTCCATGGAAAATGCCGAAAGAAAGACAATTCATATTCTGAAACGCAGTGGTATATTTAAAGATTATGCAGAAGAGAGTATAGCAGAAGGTCTAATTTGATATTAAAGAAATAAATTGTCGTGGTTATATGTCGAGGGAATAATTAAGGAAAGATGAAAAGGTCCAGGAACGTTATAGCACCAGAAGGCAATGATGTAATACCTCACAATTAATTACTGGATGTAGTTAGCGGAAATAAAATTGTAGAAGAGCGTGAAGAAATCTTTATTCTTAAAATGAGAATAAAGTTATAAAGAAAGCAGAAGAATACCCGGAAACAATAGCCAGTAATAAAATAAGTATATATAGAAGTACAGGATACAATTAAGGACTGTCCACTAGGCAGAGAAAAGGGGATATAGTAGCACAGCGACGTATAAAGAACATATTAGGTATACAAAATTCCAAATAAAAAAGACAGGAAGAAGAAGCGCTCAGAGTACAACGACATCTCCACCAGTTGGTCAAAGGGCAGAACATTTGACTCTGCTCCATGACCTTAACCGTCGAGTTCTTTCCGTGACTCTTAGCTCGTCGACCAGGTTAGATCCAAGTCGGACAGAAATCTGTTTAAGTTGGTCTTGTCCTGTGACCTTTCCTTTTGACAATTTCCTGTGATCTTTACCTTTTCTTATTTTCAAAATCAGATCTGTATCTTTGCCATACCATTTATCATTCCAAAATGATTGGTGCATATCGGATGAGAAATTAATTTAGTTGACCTTACCATGTGACCTTTGACATTTTGCCCGTTGTTTACAAATTGCTCTTGCCCAAACTGAACTCCTTCGTTTATGCATAACTCTCATCCCTTTCACCAAGGTTGGTCCAAATTGGATAAATGCTGTTTAAGGTCAAATTTGACATAACCCAGTGAACCTGATCGTTGACCTATTGTTATGCCCCGTCTCTGTTTCTGAATATTAGAATCGGATACAAACCAAGTTATTTAGTTCTCGCGCGCGGGCGAGCGAGACATAACACTCCTCTCTGGCTTCGCGAAAGCTGATGTAATAGAAAGGAACAGAGTAAAATACAGGACAGATGTAAGATGTAGGAATCGAAAAGGGGGGTATAGTAGAAAATACAGTGAAAGCTTCAGTCAAAAGATGTACTCGTAAAATCTTTCAAACAAAACATACTATAAGTACACAACCACACAGATATACAGGATAGATCCAAAGACTAGATTAGGCAGAGAAAAGAGATATCGCGTCGGAAAGCCGTTTAAATACCTCACAGTTAAGAGAGAGCACTGTATTTGTTTAAGGCATGAAATGGAAGTAAATCTGAATAGAACAAAGATAGACGCAGATAGATCTAAAACAAGGTAGGTTAAAGAGCTGGGCGCAGAGGGGATCACCAGAGGTCCAGGGTGGATCTGGAAAAAAAAGAGATGCGGGGAAAAAAAATAGAAATTAAAGATTGCCAACATTACCAAGGGAATACAGGATGACCTCCATGGGTACAGGGAGATAAATAACTATCTTCCCAGTTCCGTCCGAAGAAAATTTACAACTGGCGAAATACCATGAAAACCCAGTCTCTACTAGTGCGTATTTCAGATGGTTCGACGTTTCCGATATGTAGTCGTCAAACTTTGGAAAGATACTTATTTCTTTCTCTGTTCAATACGGCGACATACCTCTGTGCGGATTGTCATGATGAGTGAGAAACATGCCAAAACATAGGATCCACGAATCTGTGATTGTGTGAATTGATCCTTGACCCTATAAATCCCTTTAAAGGACTATTTAAAAAAAATATATTAAGGGGTATTTGTGCTAGGAACAACTGTGCCAAGAGTGAAGGTAACTGGTGAAGACATAAAGGAATGGCATTAAACTGGAAAGTGTTTGGAAGAAAGAAAAGACGAGGAGGAGGAGGAAGAGGAAAAGGAAGAGGAGGAGGAACTTAGCTTATATACAGTAGTAGTTCTTTAGGCTCTTTAGGCTGTAGTGTAGAGATCGAATTAAGAAAACTGAAATACATACAAAAGCTAGTGATAGACGCATATAGAACTAAAATACAGGATATACTTTAAGGAATACAATGAGCAGAAGGGAGATATAAAAGAAGGCTGTGTTAGACCTTATAAAGAGAAAGTATATAATGCCTGTATAAAGTAAATCGAAGTGAGCATAAATAAAGTAGCAAAAATAATAAAAATAGTAAATTTAAGGATTATGCTGAGAAATGGGAAGACAGCAGAAGACACCGTGAAGAAAATGTTGAAAAGAGAAAAGAGGCAATCAAGGAAGCATATAAAAATGAAGAAAATACATACTGAATGATGGAACTGCATAGAAATACAGTACAGGATACAGTGAAAGATTAGAGTTCCTGGGCACAAAAGGGAGTTATGGCATTAGGAATATAGTCATAGATAAGGAAGATCAAAGTAGTAGACAAAAAATAGAGAAGGATGTTGAAATAGAGGATAATTTTAAGGAATAGGAAGAGATGGGGA
>NC_137020.1:24586462-24633962 GCF_032717465.1 Coenobita brevimanus
AGTTCCAAAAATGTATCTTGAGCGAATTAACTCATCTCACCGTAGTAACACAGAATAATACCGGTAATAGAGAAAAATAATAATAATAAAGTTCTCGGCCAGAAGTGATTTAAAATATATACTTACTCAGAATTTGCCGAGAATCAAGAACACCATTATATTTCAGCTATTATCAAGGGAATTTATGAAGCCCAGAGAAACCTACAGTACCATACAAAGATAAACCCCCTCGGTACAGAAACGCTTATTTATTTATTTTTTTGCTTTATTTATATTTTTATCTATGTAATTTTTCTTGTCCCAGTAGTACTTTTTTTGTAACATTTTTTCTGCCACCAGTCGATTATATTTTGCGTAAGAAAACCTTGTCGTAGTGTAGGAGTTAATGATAATTGTATCTGACCCCACCAATTTGAACACACACACACACACACACACACACACACACACACACACACACACACACACACACACACACACACACACACACACACAATAAAACTTCAGAAGATAGTAGGAATGGGGAAAAAAAGCTCATGGGTCTGAAGGTATTAATATTCTTCTTGCTATAATCCATTCACTTTGACTTGGCCTGAAATTATCGTTTCTCCATCTTGAATGCTGAGATTAACGCTAAAACATGAAGCTAGTCACGAAGAAGTGCTATGGAAAGGGTGTAGAATTTATTTTGTAATATTTCGTTATGGAGGGGTTGAAAATGATCGAAATAAACTTTTGGCCAAACTCTAAAAGATATCTATCGTATTTCATCTGTTGTCAGACGATTTTATTTACGGAAACCAAAGTTAAATAAGCATATCAAAATAGTCTTCATTTTTTATTAATGGAAAATTCAGATAACACCAGACGATATCAGTCAGCTGAAAGATACTTATCATTACAAAGAATTTTTAAAGGTGATAATGCGTTTTGGTTAAGAGTAAAAACCTCTTTTGTTGTGTCCCAGGTAACGACAGACGATATTATTAAACCCAGACACCCATTGCAACATTATAGATAGAATAATAGAAAAAATAACAAAATACATTAAAATAATAAAAACAATCTTGATATAAACTTCACCTCAGCTAGCCTAAAACCACAGATGATGTTATTCAGCTGAGAACCCTTCCCTCCTCTCCTCCCTCGGGTCTTCCGTGTGTGTAGCGTCAGTGTTCCTCAATTAATCCCCGGCTGTACGTGCTACTTCTGGACTGACGAGCTAATTATAACTTTTACAACTCGACTGTAAAATATTTCGGGCGGTACGACACGTTTTCCAGGCAGCGGAGGTAAACAATCGCGCATCACTGCCAGGCGTAGGATGAGTGGAGTTTTTTTTTGGGGGGAGGGGAGTAACAAAGAGAGAGAGAGAGAGAGAGTGAGTGAGAGAGAGAGAGAGAGAAAGAGAGACAGAGACCTACAGTATATAACCACAGGCTACATAGATAGAGAGAGATCCAGATGGAGGATGACTTTAGCTAGATGGAGCGGGGAATCTGTGTGTGTGTGTGTGTGTGTGTGTGTGTTAATGAAGTCAGTGTAAGAGCATCCACTGATATTTCTAGGCGAGCAAGCATTCATTATCATTTAAAGCCATTTTTCATCCATTTTTGTCCAGTCGTTTATTCGATTTGTGTGTGTGTGTGGTGTGTGTGTGTGTGTGTGTGTGTGTGTGTGTGTGTGTGTGTGTGTGTGTGTGTGTGTGATATTGTATACCAACAGAATTACTTGATTTGGTTTTGGTTAGGTATATACTATAGATTCTTACCTTTCAGAGTGTTTTATCTATGATCAATACGTGGGATTGCGTAGATCAGCATAAAGAAGTTGAAGAAGCAGCTCCCTAACACTTCTTCATTAACAGTTTATTTTACAAACCATCCAATAATATTCTTTCTCTTTAGCTCCCTTTATCTTTTTAAAATCGTTGTAGACTGTAGAAATAAAAAAAACAATAATGCAGTGATGGAGCAAATATAGGAATAAACCGGTAAGGAAGAGGTGTTTGTAAGCTTCACAAACGCACGAGAAAGGCCTATAAAGCACGTTCTTTGGTCTGTATTCCTGTCGGTAAAGGAAGCGCCCTAGCACCTATTCCTCAGCGACTTATTTTTGGATTTGACCGGTTAATATAAACTTGTGTATTGTTTATGCTGAGTATAGTGGTAGTGGAATGATTTAAATGACACATGACAGTAAGAGGCAAATTAAATCGCTTAGGAAAAGGTGTTAGGGAGCTGCCTTAACCGACGAGATTTTGGGCCTTGAAGATCGGTCTACACGTCCTCTTGGGAGCACAATTTAGTAACAAGAGGCACAACTTTGGAATTCGTGTAATATGTGGACAAACTTTAGGCTTCCATCTCGTTCCCTCCTGGATCTAGAGTGACACACACACACACACACACACACACACACACACACACACACAACCAGTATTATTTTTCACTCCTTTTTTTTCTTGCGTATACTAGCATTCTCCAGTTCTCCAGTTCTCCATCTCTCTCTCTCTCTCTCTCTCTCTCTCTCTCTCTCTCTCTCTCTCTCTCTCTCTCTCTCTCTCTCTCTCTCTCTCCATCATTTTTCACTTTCTTCATTCCTCTGTCTTTTCTCCCTTTCTCTATCCATCTTTCCCTCCCTCCAGTCTACCTCCTCCCTGCTATATTTCTCACACCCCCTCACCACGCTCTCATAAATATTACTCACTCTTATTCTTTCAGCCTTCTGTGATAGATTTATTAACCCCTGTTCCTTCACTTTCTCAGTTACCCTTTCGCTTTTTCACTCACTCTGATAGTCGGTTTTCGGCGAAGAGAATGTTTTGAATTATGTTTTTGGTACAGTTTCAGCGATATTCAGCGTCTGTATACTTTGGTAGCCCCCAGATTTACTGTATACGCTCGGGGCATGTGGCTGAAGCAGGTATCTGGCTCAGGGAAGATGGACATCCCTGCCCTACATAGTCGCGGGTCACCCTTGGCCAAGGTGTAGCACCCGTCAGCTCACCAGAAAAGTAATTGGTGGGTGGTTACTATTGTTCCGGTAGGTACTGCCATGGGAGTGACGTAGAGCCAAGGCCATGTAACTGGCGTTGTTAAACATTCCCAGACGGGTAAATCAGCCATCTTTATCCAGTAGTCAGAGTCCCGACTACTACTCATAAATATCTCCAATAGACAGCTCCTCCTCTTCAGGACAATGCCCTCTCCTGTTTCCCTGCTCTTCTTCATGTGGCGAAATGCTGTCTGCCACAAGAAGGCGACAGCTTGCTAGTGGTGGATGGGTGTGCTTTGCCGGACAGACCGGGGTAAAGCAACAACAACTGTATACAGTACTCTAATCGTAAGAATAAGTTTATGCATGCTGTCGTAAGGCAGTTTAATTCAGCATAGGGGAACCTGTCTTGGAAATTGCGAGATTATATTCAGCTTAGGGAAACCTATATTGGAAGAAGTTAAAAAGTTAAAAATCGTATCCCTTTTAACCCATTTATTGCGAAGTAACTTTCCTCTGGCAAATAAAGTCGTTTGGAAGCAGCAAGAATACTGTAATCTCTATAATGTCACTGTAGTAAAGCTAAAATATGAGGATATGTTTTATGGATCATAGTCTTATTGCAGTATATCAGCTTACTTCAAAGAAATAATTCTCTCTCTCTCTCTCTCTCTCTCTCTCTCTCTCTCTCTCTCTCTCTCTCTCTCTCTCTCTCTCTCTCTCTCTCTCACTGACATGAAAGTATGGTTTCCCTGTAAATGTGGTATTTTGACGAGAGCATTTTATTATACGGGAATACAAAGCATCTTCTTTTGCACCTCTTAGTTTGGTTGGCATTCCATTAATCTATCTATATCTATCTGTCTGTCTGTCTCTGTGTATCTGTCTGTCTCTGTCTGTCTATCTATCATTAGCTATCCATCTGTCTGTAGCAGTTTCTCTGAGAGTTATTGTCACCATTAACCCCCCCCACCCAGTCGTAACCCCTCTATCCTTCTACTCAAGCTAACGCCAGACGATTTTATTCAGTTGGTGTGAGTCCCATTAGCCTTGCAGTTAACCCTTTCATGCTCGGAACAACTCTAATACTCCAATTTAACTACCGCCAGTCGATTTTAGAGAGTAAGTCACTGGGGTCGGAGAGTGTTAAGTGTTGTCTAGTGTGTGATTTGTATATGTATTGTGAGAGGTTCCTGGGAAGTAGTTTGGTGGTAGTAGTAGTAGTAGTAGTAGTAGTAGTGGTGGTGGGTGGTGGTGGTGGTGGTAGTAGTAGTAGTAGTAGTAGTAATAGTTGTTGTTGTTGTTGTTGTTGTACTTAGCCCCTGGTTCATCTGAATGTGAACTCACTTGACTTCTGGTTGAAGTTTCCCCCCCACCTACATTCTGTTTTTTGGGATATGGGGGTAGTTGATGGACGCCTTTATAACTGGGCAGTTGAGCCGCCCAGTCATATCGGTGCCATCACGTGAAGGCGTCTGTCTGTAGCACCGACATTGAAGGATAATTGAACAAGTGAAAAAATGTATGAACAGTACAGTGTAGAGGTTGATGGTATGGGAAATGGAAGAAGGGAACACTTTGGGTTGCATGGACAGTGAGAAACCAAGAGAGGATGAGAACAAGGTGGGTAGGAGGTCGAGAGCGAGACCGAGATCGAGATGGAGAGATTATTTATTAGTCTATGTAATGGAATGTTGTATGTCGTGGGAAGAGCAAGGAATCATAGCTGAGTAGGGACGGAAACGCCTAGAGATACTTTTGTTGAGGACACGTCTCACAAGATGCAGCGTCAGGCAGCAGAGAGAAAAACTGAATGGTATTGTCAAAACATTTATGCATTAGCTGTGGTTTGACTACTTGCCGCAATATTAGCAAAAGTAATCCAAAAAAATGCAGTCTGTCATGAGTTTCCCGTTTTCTCAAATCATCTGGTTATGAGAAAATGTGACGAGAGGATGTGACACCCCTCCTCCCTCTCACCCCTCCCCCTCCCCTCCTCCTTCCTTCCCCGAATCCCCCTACCTCTGCAGCCGGTTTGTTTACGTTTGGTCGAGTGTGCGGACGCGTGAGTAGGCCTGCATTGTTTTCGGTAGTTTTTACGGTGTTTTACTGCGTTTGGCGACGACTGTGAGGTACGGTGAAGTGCCTGGCGGAGTGGTGATAGCGAGTGAGCCAAATTATTGTCAGCGTGAGATAAGGTAAGGTGAAATTTATCCATCGTCCCAAGCCAGTCTCAGTACTCGTCTTTGTCCGTATTGAAATCTCCTCCCGTTACGCTACAAATAACCGATTACATAATGTGGCATTAATTCTGTTGACTTGTTCGTTTGATTGAATTTGAGGTCCGAAGGTTGGGTTTTGTTGTTCAGTGAGGGACTTTAGTGCCTGATGGCCGAGATATAGGAGAATAAATAAGGCAGTGTCTCTGGCGTTTTGCGGGATGGTGTGCTGTTTGATGGTGGTGATAACCAGCGATGCAGTGCTGCCGAAGAGCACCGAGTGATGCCTCCCCACTTCTTTCCATATAAGACGGCACCAGAAGTAGCATAAATAGACATGAATGAAAATTGTCTGTAGTAGTGTATTCATTTTGATATAGAATTTTAATGTAATTGTGGCAGTATTTTATGTGGATGAAAAAGTGATCTAGTAAAATATAATACTTCCTAAAGATAAAATATTTAGTACTTGAGATGATTCGAGATACATTACTTACCAGCTTGTCTCACTAAAGCTCTTTGGAATAATAGTGTTCATAAGTAGCACCGGTTTACGTTCATAAGCTAGCCATCAATCCTACTGTGTATAATTCAATTGCTGCTCGTTATTTGGTGCACCGATTGTTAATACACTTTTCCAAGCATTTATCTCGAAGCTCCGGCATCTCAGAAATTGACATTGCACGCGTGAAAAGTCATTCATCACCGCCACTACCATTACCCGCCACAATGTCTGTTTCTGTTTATATGTAAAGGTATCTATCTATTTATCTATCTTACATCCAGTCATTAACACAGTTGAAGCGTAGAGGCCCAGAGCTTGCCTACTCAGTCCAGACATTTAAGGCGTGAGTGACCAGCTGCTCTTCGTTGGTCGGTATTATGTGAGCAGCAAACTAGAACCATTCCTCAGATGTAATCCCTTATGAACCAGATCCGATTGTTGCGCCTGAACACACTAGACCACGGACTCGTTTTGTTCTTTAGTTACCGCCACGCTTATTCTGGTTTTAATCCCTTTAAATACTAAAAATGTGAAAATGACTTCTTTCGTTACTCATATAACTATTGAAAATAATTATGTATTTTGTTGCCATTTCCATATTCATAAACAAAGGACAAATTCTCGACCGCCAGTGAGAAAACTGCTGCATGACCCCTTACAACTGGGACCATATTCATTAAGGATTTTAGTTTGTGTAATAAGGAAAGTCTAAGTTGTTGCTAATTCAGAATCATTTCGTCTTGGAGCTTTTACTTTTTCACCCTGGTTTGGTTGTGAAGCGTTTAGTGGCGTATTAGTGAACACTGAAATATAAACAAGGAATCTTTAGCACGCATTATAAAGTTGACGAATACGGCCAGTCATTTTCACAGTGCCTTGGTTGTAAAATGAAGAGTCGAGATGTAAAAATAGACACGCGGTCGTATGTACAATTTAGGATCAAGGAAATCTATAAATACGACTCCTAATGTGTTTGTGTGTGTGTGTGTGTGTGTGTGTGTGTGTGTGTGTGTGTGTGTGTGTGTGTGTGTAATATCTCTTTGTTGATGAACTATATTTTATCCCTACACTACAGAGTAACTTTTTTTTTTTTCTACAGCCCCTTTCCTACCTTCGGATGATTTTATTGAGCGTCCAAATGACCCCAGTGGCGAAAATCTGATCATTTATAGTTCCATTATCATTTTCACTACATTGACTTATCATTTTATTCTGCCTAACATGAATTTGTTTAGCGTGGGAAGGACCTCGAGTGAAAATGATGATGATGGTGAGGAGAAGGAAGACGTTTTATCATTTCATTCTTTTTGTCAACAGGTGACGTTAATCAAATTAGGAAAGACCCTTCATCATTGCGAAAGAGCAAAGAATTCAGGAAAACGAAGTCTTTTATTCTCCTCCTCCTGCCACTTGATGAATTTATAAGGCCTACAGGTGCGCCTCAGTCATAATCATGTCACGGCCATGGACACATTTAAATATGTTCAGTCTAGCTCCGGACGATTTTATTGCTAAGAGAATCCCCATCAGTGAAAGTGTTATTAAAGGTTTGAAAATTACATGAATGGAGAGTGAGAGAATGAGAGTGTAATTCACCGGGTCGGTCAGGATCACTTGATGGTCGTGATCGTCAGCTTTTACCCTTCCGGAAGGGAGCTGAGAGCTCATATAGTCCGATCTAAGGGCAAGGCTGTGACCTTCACACACGCACACACCCGTCCCCTTGCTCAAGGGGGACAGTAACCACCCACTTCGTCAGTGAAACTTTTCGCAACCTGAGCTAGGCGCCAACTCCCGTCTACCAGATGGCAAGCGAAAACGTTACCACTGAGCCAGCGAGGTGTGTGTGTGTGTGTGTGTGTGTGTGTGTGTGTGTGTGTGTGTGTGTGTGTGTGTGTGTCGCTCTCTCTCTCATGCCTTCCATTCCTTAAAAAAATTTCTCGTGTCAGCGCTATTGAATTCAGTGGCATTTAAGGTACAGTCGTCGTCTGTCCATGTGATGTAATTTGGCTGCCAAGTTGGGTCCAATTTTACCCAGCTTCACTTTGTTTAGTCATCCATCTTCCCACAGTCACCCTTCCACAGTGAACCCGTTTTCTGTGCTAGGGTTACGTCATTGGAGTTTTTTTATCTTATATCAGAGTTACTTTCTTCTGCCTCAGCATTCTAGCCTTTATTTATTTTACAGGTTTGTTTGGTTTATTCCCGTTACGCTTGTTCATTGTTACTTTAAGAATTTGATGCTGTTACTTATATTTGATTCTATCTATCTATCTATCTATTGCCAGACGCCTCAGTCCCGTTTGGGGTGGCCACAAACAAATCGCCTCCAAGTCGCCCTGTCCCCCGCCATTTCACTCCCCAGCTCCCAACTCACACCCCCCTCTCTCATATACCTCTCCACCCCATCCCTCCATCTCATCCTCGGCCTCCCCCTCCCTCTTTCCCCCTCCACCTCACTCACATACACTCTCTTCGTCAGTCTTTCACCCTCCATCCTCTCCACATGGCCAAACCACCTCAGTATGTTCCTCATAACGCTTCTTATCACATCCACATCAACACCACAACGCTCCTTTATATCCTCATTCGTCAGCCTGTCTCTCCATGTGACTCCACAGGCTCCTCTTAAATAACTCATTTCCACTGCTCTCACTCTTGACTTGTGTCCTTCCAACAACGTCCAAGCTTCACTTCCGTACGTTAGAGTTGGTATCACAATACTGTCATGTAGTAACTTTTTCACTTCCATGCTCACTTCCCTGTTTCTTATCACTGCTTTCAAAGAACCAACAACCTTTCTTCCCTGCTGTACCCTTTCAAGCACTTCACCCTCCAAACCTCCATCCTTACTCATCACACTACCCAAGTGTCACGAATCAATTCGCGACATTTCCTTTTTGTGAGAAGCCACGAACTATTAGTGGAAAACTCACTGTGTATCGCTCAGTTAACCGTTTCTCTCTCCATTTCGGGGTATACTTTTCAAATCATTCGTCACCGTTTTCAGGGTGACCGATTTGATGCACGTCACTAAGTGCGCTACTGAGCGATACTATTGTTTCTTTATCGTACGCCTCTGCTTCCCTCAACCGTTAGCCACGCCTTGCGTCCTGCCCATACAACATTATTTGAATAGAGTCTTGTGTTTGTTGTGACGGAGGAAGGTGCTGTGCTCCAAGAAGTGTGAGAGGTCGCTAGCACCCAGGCTCCACTGAGACAGTTAATCCAGTCCTCCCACCTTAGTGGTGATACATAGCATTCATCGACTGGTATTTCTTTTGTGTATTTTGTAGTTTTAAGAGCTTAGTTAAGGTGTTTTTCCTAGGCGTAAGTATTTAGCTTCTGTGTGAGTGAGCGAGTGCGTCTCAATTTGATTTGAAATGTAACGTTAAATTTATTTTTGTAATTAATAAATTTAACAGTTCTTTTCCTTGAGCTTAATGTAGAGTAAAAATCTTGTTTCATTTCTCCATAATTAAGCTTATTTTCCATACAGCTCCTAGCTTGCATAAACGTTTGCTTTCATAACTGGTACTTAGACCAGTCTTGTATTAACTTAAAATCCGTTGTGCCAGGAGTTAATGCATCAGCAAGAACCTGATGTTATTATTATTAGTATTAGTTATTTATTGTCAGGGGTGATGTAACTTTCTCCAGAGGCTAACAGTACAGTAAGTCAGCAATTGTGAGTAATTAGTCTCTGCTGTGTACTGTTGAGGAAGTTTATAAATTCTCGTTCTCAGAGAATCGTGCTAAGCCAACGTAAAGTAATCGTTGCTTGATGTAGCAAGACAACCATTGTCTCTGCTCTTCAATATTATTGAATATTATCAATTTAAATAATATTTAACCATTTATATCAAAATTACCGAGTTATTTTAAAAACCCCGTGACAATTGGCGACCTCATTCCAGGATATTAACTCCTAGCTCTAAAGCTATTCACGAGATAGTGCTCACTCATTCATATTTAGGTATTTATCATTAAAGTTTATAGGCACAAGCTTACTGGTGTTTACCGTTAATTTAGCAAGTGAATTTTGCTTTATCAATTCATAGAGTACTTAACTCTAGTTTATTTTTGGTAACGCCAGACGATTTTATTCGCTCCTGGGAAGTCGCCGTACCCATTGTGTTTATTATTGAGTCTTCCCAGTCATTTACATTTTTATTTATTCTTTGCCAGTTAACTGGATAAGACTGGTCACCACTAGCTTGTGTCTGTACTCTTTACTTGTGTTTATTAGTATTCGTCGCTAAGCAGTCAGTACTCAATTTCGGTTTTGCTTAATAAATTAGCGCCATGGCTACTACTGTATTTTTACAGGAAGCCAAAGATATGGGTCTTTCGGACCCAACCGAAATTAAAGAGTATATACTCTCACGGCATAATCAGGAGCAGCAGCGCGAGAATGATGCCCGTGAAGAGCGTAAGATTCAGCGCGAATGCGAGCGAGAACAGCGCGAATACGAGCGAGAACAGCGTGAGGAACGTGAAAGAGAGCGTGCATATGAACAAGAGCAGCGTGAGAAAGAGCGCGAATGCGAGCGGGAACAACGAGAACACGAACGTGCCGAGCGAGAAGCACGAGAAAAACATGAACTTGAAATGCTGAAGCTCAAGCGAGATTCCTTGGCTTCAGACACGTCTGCTGCAGTTGGTCCAAGCTCCACGAGCTTTCTCCCTGCACATGTCCTGGCGACCCCACGCATCAAGCTTCCTTCATACAAGGAAAGCGAGCGAATCGAGCCGTACATAGCTCGTTTTGAGGACATGGCAGACATGTATCAACTGGATGAGGCAGCTAAGCGGATCCAATTTCTTAGTTTATTTGAGGGCCCTGCCCTCGATATTCTCCACAGAATTCGTGGAGACAATCTCACATATGAGATGATGAAAGCTGCACTCATTAAGGCGTATGGTCTCACAGTAGACGACGCCAAAGTTCAGTTCATGCGAGCTCGTCTCCAAGACAAGGAGACAGCTGTTCAGTTCCTTGATCGTCTCACAGCTTACTTAAATGAGTGGATGGAGAAAGATGAAACTCCTTCAACGCGTGAGGGGATAATTGACCTTATGCTGCGTACACAGCTAGAGAGGTCGTGGCCTGCTGAGCTCATAGCACAGCTTAAGATCTGCCAGGTGAAAGATGCCAGCCAAATGGCAGAAAAGGCTGACGCATTCTTTACTGCATACGGGTATCAAGCTCGTAAGCAAAACACCTGGAACAGAAAACCTGATAAGTCTGGGAAGCCGTCTCAGACTGAATCCCAGCACCAAGGCCATTCTCAGAATAATGGCCAAGGTCCAAAACCGCAGTGGAAGGACCAGGGGCAAAACACTCAGAAACCTGAGTGGAAGCGGTACAACAAGTACCCTAACCAGCAGCAGTATCAGCCACGCAACCGACCGTCGGGACAAACTTTTTCACCACCAGCTCAAAAGAGGCAGGAAGCGAATGCAGCCTTCATTCCTCAGCAGCAGCCTGGTGGTCACGTCCCTACTAGTGTGGGTACTTCCCCACAGTTCACTAGTCCCACAGTGACAGTGAACCCCCCTCCACAGATGGCCAATGTTCCATCTTATAATTCTCAAGGCACAATGTTTGCCGCATCAATTCAGCAGCCTCATGAGTGGCTAGCTGCTTCCTCCACAGGCCCCACTACAGGTGACAGCACCTTCCTTGTTCAGCCAGGGTTTGTGGGAGACATTCCTGTGAAGGTCCTGAGAGACAATGGTTCCTCAGGTTGCTCTGTTAAGCAGAGTTTAGTTCGGCCTGAGCAGTATACAGGTCGACAGATCCATGCAAAGCTTATTGATGGATCAGTGAGATTGTTCCCTGAGGCATGTATCCAGGTGGCATCTCCATTTTATACTGGTACGACACCTGCAGTTGTCATGCCAGAGCCTCTATTTGACTTAATAGTAGGTAATATTCAAGGAGTCAAGGATAGTTGCTCCGATGGCGCTACTCAGACTTCGGCTGCTGCGGTGACACGAGCCATGACTGAGGCTCTAGACTGTGTCACCCCAGTGATCATTGAATCGCCGCAAGATCTGATGTGCAGTCAACTTGTTGTGCAAGAACAACATTCTGACCCGACACTTGCTGCCGTGCGGAACAGACAAAAGGGTCGAGTGATTAAGTATTCACGGGGAGGTCGAGCCAAGTTCCTTCGCAAACAAGGACGGCTCTACCGTGAGTCACGAACACCCGAGGGCGAGGTTCGACTGCAGTTTGTCGTTCCCGCCAAGTACCGCCTAGCAGTGTTACAATGGGGTCATTGTTCAGCCTCAGGAGGTCACTTGGGCAAAAGGAAGACCCAGGGCCGTATCCGAGCTGACTTTTTCTGGCCAGGGATGGGACGGGACATAGATAGTTTTGTCCGTTCCTGTAGTGTGTGCCAAAGTATCACCACTAATCAGGGACATGCCCTTCCTGTGCCATTCATAACCACACCTGTAATCTCTGAGTCAGTTGAGAGACAGGGTAGTGGTGAAGTGGGTGCAGACCTGACGTCTCGCCCATTGGCCCCACAGGACACATTATGTCCGGGGCCTGTACATACATGTTATGTACCGTAAGTTAAGGGGGAAGTTGAGAGGCGACTTGAGGCTATGGAAGACCCAAGTTTGCACAAGGATTCTCAGCTTCCCAATACTAATATTGTATTGTAGGTTAAGGGGGAGAGAGAACTCCGCAGAGGCGACTTGAGGCTATGGAAGACCCAAGTTTGCACAAGGATTCTCAGCTTCCCAATACTAATATTGTATTGTAGGTTAAGGGGGAGAGAGAACTCCGCAGAGGCGACTTGAGGCTATGGAAGACCCAAGTTTGCACAAGGTTTCTCAGCTCTCCGATATTAATATAAGTACTGTAGGTTGAGGCACAGGTTGAGGACCCGTGTGCGGTTCGAGGCTATGGAAGACCCGAGTTTGCACAGGGATTCTCAACTTGCCGATCATAATCGTGTGCTAAAATTAATGGCGACCTCGAGTATACTTTTCATAGCATGTACTGACTGCTAGCCAGAGAGAGTAATTGTAACATAATAAGAATTTTGTCTCATTGACACTTTTGATGCTCCACCTTAATTGGTTTTGCAGGTTCAGCAATGGGTGTAGCAGTTGCTGTGCGGACCAGCGATCGTCTGCCGCACGCTGCCGCCTCTTCTCCTCTGCCTTCGTCATTGCCATATATTTACTGTGTCATTTTACACGTAGGTACAGTTACACTACAACTGTCACACCTACACCGTGTATTACATACACCACGCTACACAACAATTAGTTGTCAGTGTAAATGTAGCGAATTTTCGCTCAGTTTGACCTGAGTACAGGATTTTCACCGTCGTCACGGAGTTTTTCCCTCAAGCTTGCTTCTATTAACGTAAATACGAGGTTTTTTCACTCACTGGCGACTGCGATTTTCTCCTGTAGCAGGATAGCACACACACCACAGTGTGAATCTTGTGTGACTGAGTTAGGATTTATATGTATGTATATTGAAATCATTCTTCTGAAGGAAGAAAGATTTAATTTTCATGGGGCGTAATGTCACGAATCAATTCGCGACATTTCCTTTTTGTGAGAAGCCACGAACTATTAGTGGAAAACTCACTGTGTATCGCTCAGTTAACCGTTTCTCTCTCCATTTCGGGGTATACTTTTCAAATCATTCGTCACCGTTTTCAGGGGTGACCGATTTGATGCACGTCACTAAGTGCGCTACTGAGCGATACTATTGTTTCTTTATCGTACGCCTCTGCTTCCCTCAACCGTTAGCCACGCCTTGCGTCCTGCCCATACAACATTATTTGAATAGAGTCTTGTGTTTGTTGTGACGGAGGAAGGTGCTGTGCTCCAAGAAGTGTGAGAGGTCGCTAGCACCCAGGCTCCACTGAGACAGTTAATCCAGTCCTCCCACCTTAGTGGTGATACATAGCATTCATCGACTGGTATTTCTTTTGTGTATTTTGTAGTTTTAAGAGCTTAGTTAAGGTGTTTTTCCTAGGCGTAAGTATTTAGCTTCTGTGTGAGTGAGCGAGTGCGTCTCAATTTGATTTGAAATGTAACGTTAAATTTATTTTTGTAATTAATAAATTTAACAGTTCTTTTCCTTGAGCTTAATGTAGAGTAAAAATCTTGTTTCATTTCTCCATAATTAAGCTTATTTTCCATACAGCTCCTAGCTTGCATAAACGTTTGCTTTCATAACTGGTACTTAGACCAGTCTTGTATTAACTTAAAATCCGTTGTGCCAGGAGTTAATGCATCAGCAAGAACCTGATGTTATTATTATTAGTATTAGTTATTTATTGTCAGGGGTGATGTAACTTTCTCCAGAGGCTAACAGTACAGTAAGTCAGCAATTGTGAGTAATTAGTCTCTGCTGTGTACTGTTGAGGAAGTTTATAAATTCTCGTTCTCAGAGAATCGTGCTAAGCCAACGTAAAGTAATCGTTGCTTGATGTAGCAAGACAACCATTGTCTCTGCTCTTCAATATTATTGAATATTATCAATTTAAATAATATTTAACCATTTATATCAAAATTACCGAGTTATTTTAAAAACCCCGTGACACCAAGTACTTAAACGTACTCACATTTTCCAATTCCTCACCATCCAACCTCGCTGTACATTCACTGACTTCACCTCTCTCAAAGACCATCACTTTACTCTTCCCTACATTCACCTTTAGATTCCGTTTCTTACACACTTTCCCAAACTCATCCACCAAGCCTTGCAGCTCCCCTTCGTCTTCACTCAACAACACAGTATCATCTGCAAACAACAGCACAGGGAGTTTCCAAACACTATCCTCTCTCACCAGGGCCACTCCAACATCCACTACCCTACCTTGTACCTCTTTTATTACCCCATCCATGTACAGATTGAACAACCATGGAGACATGACACATCCCTGTTTCAACCCAACTTTCAAAGAGAAAAATTCACTTAGTTCACCATCCACACGCACGGCAGCCTCCGCACCATCGTACCATCACTTCACAGCATTCAACAACTTCCCATCTACTCCATATATTCTTAACACTTTCCACAATCCTAGTCTATCCACCCTGTCATATGCTTTCTCCAAATCCATGAAAGACGCATACAACTTCTTTCCCTTCTCTAGAAACTTTTCCACTAAAGATCTGAGAATGAATATCTGATCTACACAACCTTTTCCCTTCCTAAAGCCTCCCTGTTCTTCTCCAACTAATTCCTCTGTTCTTTCTCTAACTGTCAGTAAGTATCCTACCATACACTTTTCCTATTATACTAAGAAGACAAATGCCCCTATGATTACCACACACTTCTTTTTCCCCTTTTCCTTTGTACAAGGGACTCTACCTTCCTCCCAGGCCAATCTGCACATCTTCCACATCCATTCTACTACTATCTCTCCCCCATGCTTCAGCATTTCACCACACACTCCATCAATTCCTGGGGCTTTCCCTGATTTAACTTTCTTCATTGCTTCCACAACTTCTATCCTACTGATTTCTTCCTGACTTCTCACCTCCCTCCTTCTCCCAGCCATTCCCCAGCCACTTATACTCGCATTACTTCCATCCTCCACGTTCAACAATTCCTTAAAGTGTTCTCTCCATCTGCTCACTTTTTCTCCCTTCTCCACTAGTAATCTACCATTTTTATCTTTCACTCCCCTGCTAACTTCACTTCCACCCTGTCTTACTCTTTTCACCTCTCTCCAGAACATTTTCTTACAGTCCCTCCACTTTACACTCAAATTCCTTCCAAATTCCACATCCACTCTCTTCTTACTCTCTCTTACTAATCTTTTCACTTCTCTCTTTCTTTCTACATATAACTCTCTCTTCCGCCTCTCAACCTCTTCCACGCCCCTATTCCTCATCCATTCATTGTATGCTTTCTTCTTTTGTGCCACAGCCTGTTTCACCTCTTCAGTCCACCACGCTGTTCCTTGCACCCCCCTCCGTCTTCTCTTCCTTCCACACACCACATCACATGCTGCACATATTTCTTCTGTAAATATTCTACACACACCTTCCACGTCCCCCATCTGCTCCAATTCATATTTGCCCAATCGTTCCTCCACTTCTCTCTTATACTCTGCCTTTTTCTCATCCTCTTGTAACCTTTCCACTCTCCTTGCAACTACTCCTTCCTCTCGTCTTTCCCTTCTTCTGTTCCTCCATCTTACTTGGACTTGAATTCTGGCCACCACCAAGTAGTGGTCAGAAAGTCCACTCCCCCAACCTCTATAAACTCTTGCATCCAATATACATCTTCGCATCCTTTCATCCACACACACATAATCAATCATTGCCTTTCTTTCATTCAATTCACCACCCACCCTTCTCATCACTCGCCATGTATACCTGTGGATCATTTTATGCCTGAAGAGGGTATTGGCTATCACCAACCCCCTCCCAGCACAAATGTCCACTAACGCACTGCCATTCTCATCTATCTCAGCAGGCACACCCCACTCACCAACTATTCCATCCACCTTCACATTCCCAACTTTACCATTCATATCACCAATCAAAAACACTCATTCCTTCCAAACTTTTCCATGCACACTTCTACATTTGTCCAGAACTCTTCTCTCACTCTTCTAGCACGATCTTGCGTTGGTGCATACACACACACAATCGCCCACATTTGTATTCCAACTTTCAACTTTACCCACACAATCCTTGATCCAACTGATCCATACTGTCTTATGCTCCTCTTCCATCTTTTACTCACAACTATACAAACTCCTTCCTTTGCCCTCTCATTCTCACCCACTCCTGCACATATACCCCATCCATACTCCCATTCTCTCACACTTTCTCCTCTCCATTTTGTTTCAGTTATTCCACATACATCCACTTTCGCATCCTCAAGCACCTGGACAATCTCTCTCTCTTTCACCGCATCATTCGCTCCCCTTACATTCCACGTTCCAATTGCAATGTCCTTTGTCCGGTCCTTGGTCGTCAACGTTTGGTCAGTCCTTGTCCGAGGCTTATTGTTTGTTTTTTTAGTTAGTTGTTTTCCGGGGAGGGGCACTAACCCTCCGCCAACCCTTTTAGTCGCCTTTTACGACAAGCAGGGATACTGGGGGAGTATTCTTAAAAAAAACCCCTACCCCCAGTTTATTTCTGGTACTTTTATTCATTGTTGCCCAAACCCATGATGTCTTGCCATATTAGTATCCCTCCGGTGTATTTGTAGGAAGGGATACTATGACCTTGGTGGCATACTGATAGGACCATCGTTTAATCTGCTGCGCATCAGAAATTGTGGATGTGATACTAAGCCACCTGGTCACCTGTGCAAGTGCAGCTTTACACACACACCCGGTCTATGCAAGAAATGCTCATGCAACCTTGTCAATCTGAATCCGCAAGAAGTGGGCATCTGCCTCTGTCTTTTGCTGTTTCTCTTCAGCAGTTCTTTTCTCTCCACATTTCTATCCAGGACTCCAAAATGTCCTTCATATAAACTGTCAAGGTATAGAGAATCCATCGATCATCCACAGGTTCATTGTCACATCAGGAGTGCAGGGGCTCAGGGTCAGGGTACTTACTCAAGAAATCAACGGCGAATGACCAGTCCTTCCTCTTTGAGGGGCATCACGTGAGCAATAAACCCCAAGCAACCCTTGGATGTAAATTCTTACCGGCCGTGGAGTGCCTTAACCAGCTAGACCATTAGGCCTCTTTTTAGTAATGTGGTTACCGCCTAGCGTAATAAGTGGTTTCCTGGGTTACAGGAAACCATTTAGCTTGTCACCTGAAGAGTTACCTGACAGCAACACTACATCAGATGAATGGTTGGTAGGCACCTCAACCTTAAGTAATTGAAATCTTCCTCAAGAGATGGGATTAATCTTATCTTTCACCCTCTGTACCCTTTACCTCCTACTCTTTTCTCCACTTGCGCATCCTCCTCCTCCCCCTGTTACTCTTAATCAAATCCTTCCTCCTACCTTTGTCATTCTCTCTCTCTCTCTCTCTCTCTCTCTCTCTCTCTCTCTCTCTCTCTCTCTCTCTCTCTCTCTCTCTCTCTCACACACACACACACACACACACACACACACACACACACACACACACACACACACATTAGGAAATCAATTACATTCTCCGTCCGATCCTTTTGAAAAAACCCAAATTGCATTATTATTTTCAGATCTTTTCGTAATTTTCTGATCTCGCAAAGTCACCGTAATTTTTGTCCCATTAAGGTCCTCTCGCTGTTATCTGTCTGTCTGTCGGTCCGTGTGTCTGTCTCTGTCGGTCCTTTGTCTGTCTCTGTCTGTTTCTTTCTGTCCGTCGGTCGCTCCGTTTGTCTATCTGTATGACTGTCTGTCTGTGGGTCTGTTGGTCTGTCCGTCTGTCCGTATGTCGGTCCGTCTGTCTGTTTCTTTGTCGGTCCGTCTGTCTCTGTCTGTCTGTCTGTACAAAGAAAGCAGTTGACAAAAAAATCTATATGATAAAGTAGGTTGCGATAAGTATGTCTATTCTGTTTATCAGTGGTGTAGGAGGCTTCGTAACATTTCTTCGTAATTGATTTATTTTGCACATAACATCATAACGTTATGAACATTATCTTGTATGCTGTTTGTCGTTCTAATATATTTTTCCTTCGTAACATTACACGAGGATATTGAGGTGTAATGTGCAAAATAATTCGCTAAGGGTTAGGTGTTTCGAAGCCTCTTATGCCACATTTAATAAGGTCCTTAGATGAGGATAGGAAAGCAAGAAAAACCCTTTCGCCCACTCATTCCTGCAGCTAAAACCGGCAGGAAAATGTAGGAAAAATTACCATGCATCACAGAATTGTCACTGAAGCTTCATGGAGTAGGAATAAAGGGAAAATGGATACAATATTTTACTCAATCATTATCTGTAAGTGAAAATACCCAAGTTGATATCGAATACATAAAGATACATCTCTGTAGTTGTATCTTCCATGATCTGTAGTGAAAAATACGAAGAGACGTCAGAAAAAAAAACGAATATTTATATAGTCGATTTTTAGGTGTTACTTATTAGTCAATCCTTTCTCATCAGTTTGCTCCCCATGCGTACAATGGTCTTGAAGAAGTGCTTGGCTTCATTCATTAACAAATTTACCAAAAAATTTATGGTCATTATGTAAAACGTGGCCTGTCTACGGTGAGGTATTTAGCATCTACACTATTATCATGTCCTTCAAGAACATTTTAATTGGAGTACATAATTCTGTCATCATCTTCGCCAAAGTTCTGCAGCTTCAGTTCATGTGCACGTCCTTGTGTGGTTTGTTTATGAATTAGTGTTATCATTTGTTTCACCATTCACCGTAGTCTCTTTACCTCTGTACCTTTTTACATGTTGGGGCATCTCTTGGAGTGGTTGGGTCAATCTGTCACCATAGATGTGATAATAATCCTAAGAATTTTCACATGTAAGGTGTTTTTCTGATCCAGCTCCACATAGGGTCCTTCACAGTAACACCCCAAGGATTTTCACATGCAAACTGCTTAAGTGAATATCCAAATGGTGCTTCATTTTAGTGAAGCACCATACAATACCCCATCTATGTAGTATTTCTGTACTTGTTTTACTATTTAGTTGCTAGAACTGGACATAAGAATATAAATGAAAGCGTAATGAAAAATTTTACTGAATTGTGTTCGTATGTTGCGCTAGTTTATTGTCTTTCTTAATAACCTCCCTACAGTACAGTATTTGCCGGGTTCTGGACCAGTTATCATCATTATTCCTACATCTCATTCTTGGTTTACGTTATCGACTTTGATATTATTCATAGCACAACTAATTTTTTCATTATTAATGCCAGCGGTCATCACTTTGAATTTATATACAGTATAATATAACTCATGGTCCCCGTTTGGATCCTCTTAAACCGTTGACTAATATCTGTTTATCACGTTTCCTTTTCAGGATGTATTTGTTGTGGTACCGTGTTCTGTAGATTTTGTTTTTTTACAGCACAACCCTTCATCAGTATCATTTACATATATCAGAAACAGAACAGGCTTGACATTCAAGTTTTTGGCACTTCACATGTAAATTTCTGCCAGTCTGTCTCGTCCAATTTTTGACAGAAATAACATCAGATTCTTTGAAGCTTCGTTTGTGAGGAACTTTATTCAACATTTTCTGAAAATCAAGGTAAAGAACTTCCATAACATTTTCCCACTTTGCATACTCTATTACATTGGAGAGGGAGAGAGAGAGAGAGAGAGAGAGAGAGAGATATTAACAAACCAAGAGCTGTTATTTCAGACTCTGTGTCGTGAATCAGGAGATAATTTGCGTCAAGGCATGTATCTGACTTTTTTCCTGCTGCGCCCAAGAATTTGTAAATATCAGGTGTTGTACGTATTGTCCAGAATTCCTGTCTTATACCATTATTGAAGTTACGTCTGTTATTTTCTAATTTTGTGTCAGGCTGATTTTCTTTAATGGTAGGCTGGAAAGTTTAGTGGAAGGTTTTGATAGTGTGTGTGTGTGTGTGTGTGTGTGTGTGTGTGTGTGTGTGTGTGTATTTGTGGGATTTTTTTTTTATAAAGCCCAAACGTTTTACTGATCAGGAGTTATTGATTGTAGACAATACCCCCCTCCTCTCTCTCTCTCTCTCTCTCTCTCTCTCTCTCTCGTGTGTGTGTGTGTGTGTATCATTAATCATACATACAGGAGAAGTAAAAATAATGATATCGCGTTTTCTGCTGAAGACGCAAATATAGAGAAACAAGAATATTAGCCATCAGAATTTAATCACCGATATTCTCTCCCATTTTCTTAAACCAGGGACAGTATTCTTGGTTATTATTACAGTACAATGTATCAGTGGTTGGTAAAAACACATAAGGGTTCGATTTATTGATCCAACATCCTTTTCACCTTACCTTGGTTCAGATTTTTGTCCTTTGCTGCTTATTTCACGTATTTCAGTGGCAGAATAAAGTTAGTACTGTGCCACTACAGTACATAATTTTCATAGCATTTTTTCGTGACTAGCATGATATTCTAGTTGTAATGTTTTGTTACAGCGCAGCATACAAGATGGACAGGTGACAGTTTCAGGCCAAGATAGAATAAAACGAGGATAGCAATGTGTTCTTAACTTTTTTCTGGCTTGCTTTTAATTAATAGTATTTGTGTCCTACGAAGGGTGTGTGTGTGTGTGTGTGTGTGTTTGTGTGTGTGTATGGTGTTTTATTGCGAACATGTTTAAATGCACGTGTTTTTTTCTTCGCTGAAATTTCTCTCGCTATTCTGTCAATTTGGTTTCAGCACTTTTTTTTTTTTTGTGCTGTCAGTTACGCATTGCAACACATAATTTTGCGGATTTGTTGATGATTTCCGTGAATAATTCATTTGCATCATTGATATCTGATTTCCGTGCAGTGGAATTCCGGTACCTGTTGGCGTTAATGACCTTTCCTTTTTTATATCAGTCCCCCTGTAGTTAGGTAGAAATGTAATTGGCCTTTACTTTATCATTATTTTAATTAAGGTTAACCCATTTAGCCCATGAAAATCCATTATATTTTACTATTGCATTTCAGGCCGTTTTAGTCTGGTTAGGGTAAGATTTTTTTTTTTTTTTTTTTTTTCAAACTTCAGAGGTTATAAGATTTGTCTTTCATTAATCTTTTCCGTGCTAGAAGTCCTTCCTAAAAACATAAATCGTATGCAGGTAACAAGAATTAGGAACAGTGAACGTCTGAAGCGAGTAAGGGTAAATGTAACTAAAAGATAATCACTTGTACATAATTATTCTTCTACCGTAATATTATTTGCTATATTTTCTGATGTGTACTTCCTTTCGTCGATGAGTATATATATTGTATGACTCTCTCTCTCTCTCTCTCTCTCTCTCTCTCTCTCTCTCTCTCTCTCACACACACACACACACACACACACACACACACACACACACACACACACACACTATGCTAGGGATGTCACATACAGAACTGGTGTATTGGTATTGGCGGGGTTGTTTTCACGACATGGCAGAGGTCCTACGGTGGATCAGCAAAGTCTGTCGTATTGTAATTAAAATCCTTAAACTGTTCTCTGCCCCATCCGGGAGTCGATCTCGCGTCCATTAGGATCGCAGAGCACCTCTCTTCCTATCCCACTGTAGAGGTAGTAGGGGAAATAATGACCAAAGATGAGCTGCTTCGAAGCCTCTTATACCATCAAAAACACAGCCTATTCTCTCAATTTTGTGTTTATCATCATATACCCGTGGATCCTGTTTACCCTTTTGTTTTACCCACACAGTCAGTTTGTTTGCCTGTCGTTTAGCTGTCTGTCCATCTGGCTGTGGATTAATCTGTCTGTTTATCCACACGGTATGTCTGTAGCAGCCACCAGTACATTTCTCACTGAACGTCAGTCTTTAAAAACTATCAGGTAGTCTGTCTCCCTTATTTTTATCTGTCCAACCATCTCTCTAATGATCCATCCGGCTCATTTTTATTTATCCACCCGAAGAGATATTTCTCTAGTGTCTGTATCAGTCTGTACATAGAAGTATTTGCCGTAGGTGTGTGTTGCATATGCGTAAGCTGTGTATGTACTGTATGTTCTTAATTATTTCCGACAAGGAGAGTATGTTTGCACCTCTATTTGTTTGTCTGTTAACAGGATAATTCTAAAACTAAAAGAGGGATTTCGACCAAATTTGTTGTCCCAGGGAACAATCGATTAACTTTTGGGATCGACTCGGACCCTATTACAGATTTTGGATCCGGAAAACACTTTTTGCGAAGCCCTAATCAGTGGAGAAAACCCCAACCCATTATGAAGAGTGGTTTGGAAATTACGTTGCCCTTGTCGGGGAAATGCGCTCAACTGAGTGCCTCTCTAGTTATCCGCGAGGCTCTTTATGTGCCTCTATGTCAGTTAATTCCTGTGTCTTCTGTATCTGTCAGTCTGTATCTATCTGTGTGTATCTGTCCGCCAAAGGGTCTTCTTTATGCCGAACTTTGCTTGTTACCGAGACAAATATTTTCTTCACTTTCTGCCCCCCAGACGCGCGTGCGTATGTATACACGTATGTGTGTGTGTGTGTGTGTGTGTGTGTGTGTGCGCGCGCGCGTGTGTGCGCTCGTTAGTCTGTATACGTAAATGTTTTGAAAATCCACGTTTATTACTGCTCAGTATTGTGTACATTTCTTTCCCTGCAAGTTTCTTTACTCGTATTGACCTAACGGTATGTGCATTTGTACAGATTGTGACATAGGACGATGTACCATTGGCTGTGTTGTCATGCATATATTTACATTTTTCGTCCGTGTATCGTATATTAAATCTATGTTTTATTGTTTTCGGGTGAATATTTGGGACTGTTTAATCAGCCAAACTTGGGGGAAGTGTTGGTGATTATGCAAAAAAAGGAATTCAGTTTCAAAGTCTATCAGTCGAAGGTCGAGGTCAGAGGTCAGGGTTAAAGTTCAACCTGTGTTTGGACTTGTTAGCAAAATAGTCGAACTCGGTCTTGATCCGATTTTAACTAAACTGGGTAAAAGGTTGAGGGTCGGACAAGGAGTAAACTTTTTATTTTTTTTTTTATTAGAACAATAGGTCAGAGGTTAAGATCACATGGCATGTTAGCTAAAAATGTTATTATCCGATATGGACTAAACACATGAAAAGAATCAGGTTAAGGCAAGATGAAGACTATGTGGGAACAATCAGAGGTCTAGGTCACAAAGGAAGGTCAGAGGTCAAAATCACTGGCGAAAGTCACCTCAAAGTTTTTATCTGATAAGAATCAATCACAGTTGATATAAAGATTAAGGTTTAGGTAAGAATGAAGTCCATTGATTTTGAGACCAATCTGTCGTAGGCCATGGCGTTAGATCAGCTGGTAGGTGTGTGTGTGTGTGTGTGTGTGTGTGTGTGTGTGTGTGTGTGTGTGTGTGTGTGTGTGTGTGTGTGAATGCTGCTTACGAACTTTTTTTTTTTTTTCTTTCTTTTTTAAGTTTATGGGAGACGTTTGAAAAGAAGTGATCTAATGAAGGTCACATGCTGTATAAACCTAATATTTCGAAAAATCTGTCTTGAGCTGAATAAAATCGTTTGGTAGAAGCAAAAATGAAATAAAGACCATGTTATGTTCTCACCATTTTTTGTTTTTCTTCCCGACACTAAGTTGGGAAAGTGTCAATATTTGATACAGGTAGCGCTCTCTCTCTCTCTCTTTCTCTCTCTCTCTCTCTCTCTCTCTCTCTCTCTCTCTCTCTCTCTCTCTCTCTCTCTCTCTGTCATATACCGATGTTAAAAATGACTACCAGATTTCTCCTTTCCTTTCTCTGACCTCCACCACGTCTGTTTTTATACAGCACAGTCTGGAACTTTCAGGATGTAATATTTCTCTCTCTCTCTCTCTCTCTCTCTCTCTCTCTCTCTCTCTCTCTCTCTCTCTCTCTCTCTCTCTCTCTCTCTCTCTCTCTCTCTCTCATTTGGCATCTTATCTTAGAAATATTTTTATTCTTCAGAAAAAATTGTTGGCTCAAGCTTCCTTTTTTTGTATGATTAAGAGAGAAAGCGAAAGACTAGTATGCTACGTACGAAAAGCATAGAGAATTTTACACACGAAAGGCGTAGAGAAAGAAACACATAAATAGAGTTACTGTAAAATGATCCAAAGTAAAAATCAAGATCCGCTCATGTCAAGATGCCCCTACGGAATAATTAAGCTGTAGGTCATAGTCAAAGGGAGAGGGACGGCTGAGGAAGACATTTCTAGATATGACCAGCTAGGTACGATTGCCGGCATAAATACTGATTAACTTCATGACGGTAAACAACAAGACGTGAGCATTGTAATCCGATATTCCCTCCCCAACAAACTTTTCAGAAGAATATGTAAGAGATTCGTAGTTATTTGGCCAAGAACTGGAAAGAAATCATTGTCCGCAGCTGTACATAAAGAATGGATTTTACAGTATAGCAGTATTTTCATACAGCCGTGTCTGCATAAAGATACACATATATCAAGCAGCAGACAAAAATATAAATAAATAAAAATAGTACAGTATTGTAGTGAGTAACGTATGGATTTCACAATAGTCACAGTTTGTTATATTTTCAGAACTGTCTTCAAAAAATAAATAAATAAATAACTAATTCACTAGAAGCTGCCAAAATATATAAATATGATGTAAATATAGTAGAGCAGAAAGTAAAGAATACAACTTACAGTACTCAGACTTTAGCAGCATTTTCAGAGAGCCGTGTCAACTTAAAGGTAAACTAATGCAGCAGCTGCCTCAGTACATACATACTACCGAGGATCCTCCCTGGCAGATACGCACAAATATCAACACACCTTTGTACTGAGAGCATTGAAAAGGTCGCTCTTGACAATACACGACGGGTGGCGAGAACAAGCCTGTGATCAGAGCAGAGTAAATGGACGAAACCTTACAGTGGGAAAAAGGCAAGGGTTCAGCGTGGTTGGAATGGTGACGGAGATTAGAGCCAACGTCAAGGGAGCAGCGGGTAATTTTAAAGACTGAATCGTCATGACTTGAGAGCCTGCTAGTGCAAGAATGAGTGGAGGAATAATGTACACAGTCTAATGTAGAATAATGGTGAGGGTTAAAAACAGTATATTGATGGTGTACTGGTGTTTGTAGAAAAAAGTATAGAAAGGGAGATCAAAACTAAATCATCATCATCATCATCATCATTATACATCATCGTAGTAGCAGTCGTGTAGTAGTTTTAGTGCTTCTGTTATTATTTTTGTCGTTGCTTCTCGTTCTTTTTGTTGTTACTAATAGTCAAACAGTCATCCATGACAAATACCTACAGCAACACATAGACCCTTCAGGCCAGTGCCAGTAAATTACCGTCATCATTAACCACTCAACTCTTCTTATACGTCTCTTTCCTGAGGGCAGATAAAGCTTTTAGCCTAAGTGAGTGACCGCTTTTGAGCATAGACCAATCATTTCAGTCAGATAATTTTCCTTTAATCTTTTATGGAACTACCAGACCATTTTATTCACCTTAGGGGTAACTCATGAGAGGTTCAGTGTAGCCTTCATTAACGCCCTCACTACTAGATAATACGAAGTTCATTAAAATCGTATAGAGCATAAACTACAAGAATTCGTTGTCGCAGTGTAAGCGCTAAGTACTCGTATGGCATCAGTAACCGGAGACCTAAAACATTCATTACCATCCTTATGTATAAGATTACTATTACAGTGCTGATGGTTCACCTGGGTATATTTTTCAGGCTTATACCATACGATTTGCTGAACATTTAGGTATATTTTTCGGGCTTATACCAGACTGTTTCCTCCAGCCGAAGAAAAATCTTAGCAGTCAGAGTGTTTGAAGCTAATTCGAGCAACCCCTTTGTTTTTGCTTTGTGCACCTATTATATTAATTTAGGGTAACAACGGACGATTTTATTCGGCAGAGGGAAATTCTAGCGATTCTTTTTGCAGCCCCAGGGTTGTTTCGTGAACCCAGTGGACAGCAGAATATAGGTCGCTCCCAGAGGTCTTTTGTTGAGATTATGTTGAAGGACAGTCTGTGTTGCGATAATATGGTGCATGTAATTAGTATGTGTTGTGGAGTGGGAGGCCTCAGTGCAGTGTATGAATAAATGATTGTGAGTTGTATTTCGTTTTGATATTGTAACACGAATGGGTGGTGGCCGCATTGCTCTCTGGCTAGGTATAGGCCTATTTGTTTCTCTCAGGGTAGGGTAGTTTCTTAGGGGTGTATGTCTGGTGGTGGCTCCAAAAGAATGCTATTTGGCCGAAAGTTTTTGATCGTTGTGGTGGCTGTGTGTTTATGTATGTGTTTGTGAAGTGTAGTGTTTGGTGGTGGATAGAGAGGGGGGGGGGATGTTGTCAAGCTTCTCTGAATTCTGCAGTCGAAGAATTAAGTAAATGTCATTGTTTTAAGCCTGTTTGTTCCGACCTAGCGAAATTCCCTAACCCTTTTAACCTCGTTCATGGTTAAGGATAGTAAGATTGGTGGGCCGATTTGACTAGTAGGCTAACCAAGGAAACTCATTGCTACCTAAAAAATGAGGCATATCGCATTTCATACAACAGCAAGTAGACTAGGGACTTAAGTGCTTCACGCTCATTAACTTCTGAACGAGATTGATAAATGCTTCATGAAGGTTTAATTTCGAATACAAATGAAAGAAAAGCATTTGGGAGCCGAATGCTAAAGGCCCACCAGAATATGCTGTTGGCCATGTCCAAGATTTTGGTCAATTTTTTATACCCTGAAGGTTTCATTTTGATAGTTCAAGCCGTTCATGAGGTATAATGGTGTAAAAGGCGGGCGATAAAAACTAGTTGATCTTTGAAAGCCATTTTGGTGGCCTTGACATTGACCACGAGTGCCCATTTTCGAACTCGGCCAAGATTTTGACCATGTCTGCATACCCTGAAGGTTTCATGTGGATAGCTGAAGCCGTTCATGAGATATAATGGGAACACACACACACACACACACACACACACACACACACACACACAGGAAGACAAAAACATTATCGCTCCGCTTTCTAAAGGGGGGGCGATAATAAATGACTGACCATACCGACATATGCAATTATAATGGATCAGTTAGGGGGGGAAAAAAATCAGATGAACTCTATAATTTCGTACATAAATAACTAATGACGATGACCTTACCGATATATGGAATTACAACGGACAGTTCAGAAAAAAAAAAATCAGATGAACTCTTACATTTTTTCCCTCTCTGTGCAATCATTCTAATAAAATGATGTGCTTCCATATTTGTCGCTCTGCATTCATAGTTCAGCACAATAAACAGTCCTGGAATTATTATCAGTTTCATGCGTTTATTTAATATTTGCGGTTTCTCATTTGTGGATTTTGATATTTCTGGATACACTGATTAACGATACACGTACAAATGATGAGAAAGCGTTTATAGATATATTTATTTGTTTTTTATTATGTATATTCTCTTTCCCTTTTTATTACATTCTGGCTCACCCTATTTGTACCATGAAAAAATGGGCCTAGATGATGATGAATATAAGTGACTTCATGTATGTAGTATGTATGAATGTATATATATATATATATATATATATATATATATATATATATATATATATATATATGTATGTATATATATATGTATGTATGTATGTATGTATGCAGGTAGGTAGGTGAGTATTCATTTAACTCAATTTGAAAAGATTACATCATAACGCAACGTCCTCTTACTCTTTGGCAATACGATCATGAGAATGTTATGAAGAAAAAAATAGAATAACTTAATCATCATCATCATAATTATCTTCGGCTTTATTTGTTACCATTCTAGGCCCTAATTAACAAAAACACTTGCAATCGGGTCCTTGTCATAACTCTGTGTGTGTGTGTGTGTGTGTGTGTGTGTGTGTGTGTGTGTGTGTGTGTGTGTGTGTGTGTGTGTGTGTGTGTGTGAGTGTGTTTTATACAGACGATTGGATTTTGATTGAGACTCTGGGAGTGATAAGTGTTTACCCTGTAATGACCTAAAGTGACCTCTCATGATCAGGCTTTCTCAAATGACCTTAGAGATGATATATGAGGAGGTAATTGAGAGCAAACGGAGAAATGCATACTAGATGACATGATAAATGAGAAAAGAAGCGATTATTACGAGATAAGATGGGGAAGGAAAGAAGAGGGGGCTTGAGATGTGAGATAAAGAGAGAGTATGACGAGAGTAGAGGAGAAAGGAAAGAAGAGATGAAGACAGCTTGAGAGGTGAGAAAAGTTTCATCGTTAGAGTCATCTTTCACATAAAAGGATATAACGAAGAGGAAAGGGGGAAAGATGAAGGAAAGTGAAGAAAAGTGCAATGCAGTAATAATAAAAAGGAGAAAAATGTGAGGAAAGGTGAAGAAAATCGAGGAAAATATTAAGTTATTAAAAAAAAAAATCCACGCAACATACGTGGAACGTGTCTGAGCGAGCAAGGTTGTATATTATGCTTCTTTCGGCCACAGTTGGATCGTTTTTGGACGATAACTGGTACCAGGTATTTTTTATCCATAACAGTTTCAAGAATATGACATACCATGGTTAGCCTAATAGCTTGGGAGAAAGAAAAAGTATTCGTGCCGTACAGTGTTCTTGCCTGGCGGACACATTTTTGATGTTTTCCGGCTGTATATGGCTTTTAGGGAGAAAAGTCTGGCGCAACCGGAAGGCAGTTTTCAAGATAATTTCAAGATAGTATGACATGCCAGTGAATGGTTCTATAGCTGAGAAGAAAATGTTTTGGTGCTTCTCGATCAGGAACATTCTTACAAGCTATGTGAGACAATACTTGGCTGATGCATAGTATTCTCGCTCACTTCGCTCGCTCGAACAGTAGTCTGAAGAGAGAGAGAGAGAGAGAGAGAGAGAGAGAGAGAGAGTATAGGACACAGAAGAAAAGAAATGGGAATAAGAACGAAGAAAACAGTATAGCAGTTTGTAGGAGGGAATGAAGAGACTATAACCAAGAAGGAAGCGAGAAGAGACAAAGAAAATAGCAAACGAGTAAGAAAAAATTATAAAGGAGATTGTAGTAAGCTTAAGTGAGATACAGTAAACTTGCCATCTAAAATTTAGAAAATAAAATGTTAAGAAGCTAAGCTATTAACGGTGAAAACGAATAAGATTAGCACCCAGGAAATGGGCTTCCACACCAAAGTTGTGGAACGTGTCCTGGCTGCAATACTGTATTATTGGCCCTATTCGGCAACGTTTGGCTTTCTTTGAGAAAATGACTGACACTGTGGGAAGACAGTTTTCATGATTTTTTTTTTTTTTTTTTTTTTTTAATTATAACATGCCATGATTGGCTTAATAGCTGAGGGGGAAAAAATTTGGTGCTCTGATCTTGCCAAGTGGAAACGTTTTTGACGTTTTTGTCTGTATTTTGCTCTTCCGAGGAAAAAGTCTGGAAGATAAAAAATTTCATGACAGTTTCAGAATGGTATGACATGCTCCAATTGGTTCGATAGCTGAGAAGAAAGCACAGTTTTGGTGCTCTTCAGGCTCGAAAGTGGTACAAGTCATACGGGGCAAAAATTTTACATGCCAAATTTCGCCTGAAGTATTGTGTTCTCGCTCGCGTCGCCCGCTCGAACACTAAACATGAGAGGGTAGAGTAGTAACGGGGGAGTCCTTATAGAAATGCAATAATTACAAGTATATTGGGAGGTATTAACAGTGAAGACTAGGCAACAAGGCAAGTAATCTCCAAAAATAAGGAAATTAGTTAAATTAAGCGGTTGTGACGGGGAAATTGTAAAATTGTTCATACAAACGAGAAAACAGAGGAAATTATCAATGTGAGGAAGTAGATTAAAAGTATGATGGATGAAAGACTTTTGAGTTTAACAATACGAATTAATTGTAGCGGCCGGATGGACAACTCTTCTATACACGTACTATTGCGAACACTTTTAGCGATCCACTTTTAAGGTTGAACAATTATGACACAAGGTATTCTGAGTAGATGGTTGGTTTTCCGAAGATACACTCACTGGGACTGAAAAGGAATTGCCCATCACCTCGTTATTTATCATCTTCATGAGGTAAATAGTTTTGAATGACAGCTTTTAATACACGTTGTTTTCATACTTTACCCGGTGTTGATAGTAATGGCAGTTAAACATATTGGTGATAAGTGACTTTAAGAACATTTTCAGGTGGCTCGTCCACGGTTTCAAAACGTAAAAACGGGAAAGAGAAAAGATACTTTTTTTATTGTGTGTATACAAGTCGTGTTTTACGGGTCATGCAGAGCAGTTGATCCTTAGGGCCGAGGAACACTATTTACTATCACTGGAGAAGATCCCACCACCATGCACGGGTATAGAATTGGAAAGCTTTTTGGAGTGTAGGGTGTGAGAGTGCACGTGGAAATTGTGTTAGTGTGTCCGTGTTTGTAGGTACGAGACTATATATCATGAGGGAAGCTTGACAAGGTGCAACCATGTGAGAACACATGGAAGGACATACTACTTCAGCCCTCATAAATTTCCGCACAGGGGTGGGATTGATCCCAGGTCTAAAGGAATAGTAAGCATAGGATAAAAACGAGGAAATAGAATAATATGACATTAGAATAAGGAGACAGTAAAACTAGCAGTGACAGGAAAATTAGTTAAGTTAGCCATAATAATGAGAAAATTGAATAAGGTGAAATACTTGCGGCAAGATTAAAAGTAACAAGTAGAACTAAGTAGATTATAGCTGATTAACAGTACAACGAGGAAGGAGACTAAAATTAAGAGTTAGAGACTTGCAATCACATGTCACCAATAAAACAGATAGGTTCAAATTAACAATGAGACGAGGAAGTAAAGTAAATAATACCAATGAAAATTAATAATAAATCACAGGAGAAAAACAAGGAAGTATAGTAAGGCTAGTAATGCCAATAAATTAATAATAAATCAGAGTAGAACTAATAATTCCATCCATCCATAATCCAAATCATACCAGGAGCTAAGCCATTCAGACTATTATAGGCGAGAGTCAGCTGAAGGTAACAGTTCTAGTGAGTGGGTAGTGAGCTTCCAGACCTATCACTGGAACGGGGAAAAAAGGAAACAGTAGCAATATCCATGTAAATAAGTGAAAGCCTGTCTGTCTACCTGTCCGTCAAGCTGTCTGTCCTTCATAAATGGCCAAACCGAACCACTGGGAAAGTTGAAAGGTTTAAGGGTAATGCCTCTCTGCCCCGAATGACATTGAGGGGTAGTTGAGGTCATTCCAGGTCAGTAGAGGTCATTTTAAGGTGCGAGAGCGTCTCACATAGCGGCTGTCTGTCTGCCTTTCTCATACTAACATTCGGACTCGAGGTACCGTACTCCCGTAGAGGTTAGCGACCCAAGCGAGACCACATCACACCACACTACACTACACTTTATACCATCTGCTCACACCACACCACACCACACCGCACCGCACCGCACCACTCTCACCACACCACACAATCATCCTTCCACACATCATCACATCAGGGTCCTGAAGGGTCCTGAAACTCCCGCGTCAAGTACTTATCTACGTGTTGAACTCTTGGGGTAACTTCTCGGCTAGCTGCATAGATAGCGTATAATAGTTAGGTGACGTACTGTATTATACATTTATTCATAACTACACCTGTATTATTTTGTTCAGGTTAGGAAAGACATCTAGTATGGAAGGGGTTAGAATCAAACTCCCTTCAACCCCTTCTCTTCCACACTAGAATCAAGCTCCATCAACCCTTCTCTTCCACACTAAAATCAGGCTTCATTAAACCCTTCTCTTCCACACTAGAATCAAGCTCCATCAACCCCTTCTCTTCCACACTAGAATCAGGCTTCATTAACTCCTTCTCTTCCACACTAGAATCAAGCTCCATTAACATCATATCTTCCTCACGTCTCTCCTGAACTGAATAAAATCATCTAGTTATGGTAAGAATCAAATATAAACTCTGTCCTCGGGCAGAAGGAATTATGCTTAAGAGTCCATCTAATCCCACTTGCGCGTCGTCTGCCACAAGGAAATATCGGCCTACTTCACGGGATGACTCTGTAAGGGCGGTTGCTTGCTTGCGGTTAATGAGTCTGCTAACCCAAACAGACCTGGGTTACTCTGTCTCTTCGCCGCACTGTTGCATCTTTATCTCTTTTCTGTCGCTACTTTAATGGTCACTGCTCCTCTGAACTGTCTGCTTGCATTCCTCCACCTCTACGACGGGTGCGTAGCACCCGTCTGGCAGCAAACTCTCATCCCTTTTCTGTCCAACTCTCTAATGCAAGAGTTAACCGTTACTCCCAGTCTTTCATTTATGCAACTGGTCAGCTCTGGAACTGTCTCCCTCTGTCTGTATTTCCTGCTGCCTATGATCTCCAGTCTTTCAAACGCAGTGTGTCCAGGCATCTCAAAATGATCGGATCTTGAATTTGGCGCTCTATTGTATTTTGTTTTTCTCTTAGAGGGAACTGTAACTGCGGGCTCATGGCCTTTGGTTCCTTCTTCCTCGTATAAAAAAAACAAAAAAAAACTCTACATACATACAATACATACATACATGCATACATACACAAACTTAAATACATACCTACATATACATAGACACATACATACACAAGGAGTTAACCTTTTTAGCACGATGACGTCTTGTTTCATTCTTTCTAACCAAGCAGTTTATAGTGTTGGTGTGTTTGATGTAGCTTTTTATTAACCCGTTCACCCTGATGACGGAGATCTCTGTAAAATAGTATACGGTAAGCTAATATTAACTCGACAAAAATAATACAGGCGCCGTCGTACTGAAGAGTATAATGCTAGGGAAAAAAAAAAAAAACGTAAAAAATCGTAAATCCTGAAAAATCCCAGTAAATCGCAGAAAAATGGTCTGAATATTGTTGTAAATAGTATAAGTATCGTTTGGAAATCGTTGCAAGTCGTAGAAAATCGTCGGAAAATCTGTGTGATTCGTAGAAAATCGTGCGACAATTGTCAGTTGTAGAGAAATCGCCTAAATATAGTTGAAAATTGTAGAAATCGTCCGATATTGATTTAAATGGGAAAATCTTCTGATAATGTAAATTGTAGAAAATCGCATGAAATTCAAAGTAAATCATAGCAAATCTTATGAAAATCATTGTAATTTTTCGAAAACTGTTAGAATCGTAGAAAATCGTCTTGAGATCGTTGTAAATCGTAGAAAGTCGTATGAAAATCGTTAAATTTTTCAAAATTGTCAAAATCGTTGTAAATCGTAAAGAACCTTGAGATCGTTGTAAATCGTAGAAAATCGCCTTGAGATCATTGTAAATCGTATAAAACCATCGTGAGATTGTTGTAAATCGTAGAATATCGTCTTGAGATCGTTGTAAATCGTAGAAAATCGTAATGAGATCGTTGTAAATCGTACAGAATGGGTTTAAGATTATAGAATTGTTGAGAAAATTCGTCTGAAAATGTATAAGAAATAGAAAAGCCTTAAATGACGTGGATGTCCCCCATAAGTGGTTCGCCCCCTGTTGTTAAATATGCCCTGTTAATTCGTCTTTTTTTTTTTTCTAATATATTTTTCCTTTTACTTTTCTCGTTTTATTTTCCGAATTTTATTTTCTGTTTTATTATCTATTTTATTCTTTTCTGTTTTATTGTATTGTCTTGTATTCTAATTTTTTTTTTAATTTTATTTTATCGCCTGTTTTCTGTTTTATTTACTATTTATTGTTTTCTGTTCTTGTATTTTCTGTTGTACACTTTTTTTTATTTTGTTTTCTATCTTGTTTTCGATTTTCATGTTTTCTGTTTTCTTCTGTTTTCTGTTATATTGTGTTTTCCATTTTATTGTTTTCTTTATTCTTTTATCTTGAATTATCTGTTTTATTATATTTTGTTTTACTCAATTTTGTTTTCTTATCTGTTTCATTCTCATCTGTTTTCTTCAGTTTTCGTGTGTTTTCAACTTTTTCTTTTATTTTACTCTATTTTCTATTTTTTTTCTATTTTGAGTTTTATTCTTCCTACCTTCAGACGATTTTACTCAGAGGATTATTTCGAACTATACGGGTTAGATATAGACTTAGTTTAACCCCTCCATGCTAGAGGTTCTCCCAGAATTGAGAAAAAAAATCGTCGAGTGGTTGCAAGAATAAGATAAATGCCAGTCGGTCTGAAAGGGCTAATGCTGTGATTCTCTCTCTCTCTCTCTCTCTCTCTCTCTCTCTCTCTCTCTCTCTCTCTCTCTCTCTCACAACCTTACACACCCACTGACGCCTGCCAACCCAATGCCAGCTAAAACTAGAGAAAATAAGAAAGAAGAAACGCTTGAAAATTAGTTAGTTCTGACATTCACAAAACTACTTTTATACTTTGTTTTTGTTTGAGCTTCATTTTTTTTTTTAAAGATAAATTGCTCTCTCTCTCTCTCACACACACACACACACACACACACACACACACACACACACACACACACACACACACACACACACACACACACACACACACACACACACACACACACACACACACACACGTCGAGCGATCATTACATCCTCTGGACTACGTGAGCGCGGATGTAAAAAATCAAGTCCCCCGGCAGAAGTGTTACAAATCTCTAACATTTTTCCATACCTACATTATTTTTCTTATCATTAAATTCTTTCCTAGTGACACTTTCTGCTCTCCAGATATTGTGTCATTTCAAGCTACGATGATGTCTCAGTTATTTTTCTTTACCTAAATCCCTACTTTTACCTTCATATTTTCTCCAGTTTATTTTGTTTTTATTGCAGGATTGCTTCAGCTGCGTGTTTCTGAAAGGGAATATCTGTCTTTTCAGTTTGATCGTACAGTACCCTATATTTTTCTCCTAATAGTCCGAATCTCTATAAAGTGCTTACTCTTCCTTCTTTTAGTTTTTTTTTTTTTTTTTCTCGTATAATCATACTTTTTTTTTTTTTTTTTTTTTTTTTTTTTCAGGCTTTAAATTGTCCCTGCTTTCTTGTCAAATGCACGGATATTTCATCATTAATACACCCGTACACGCAGTAGTGCGAAAAAGGTAGAATAGTTTGCTCGACGTGTGTGTGTGTGGGAGGGGGGGGGGGATCATCTGTGTTTCTCTTAGTGTGCTAACAAAAGGTTCATATAATTTCGATTCGATTTTAACCTAACTTGGTGGAAGCAGCTGATCTACTGTTTTTATAACAAATAAGTCGAAGGCCATAGCGACATGACAAGATGAACCTAAACAGTTTTGCTCCAATATAAACCAGACGTAGTGGAAAGGTTGACGGCAAGGCAAATGTGGAATTGCTCGATTTTGAGAGCAATAGTTAAGGGTCAAGCCCACTGGATTGAAGTTGGTTGAGAGGTTGGAGTTTAGGCCTGGGGTTGAAGTGGAGGGGTTGAAAACAGTAGGTTAAAACGCAGAGTCACAGGACAAGGTAGTTTTTTTTTTCTCTCTCTCTCTCAAACGTAATGGAAGGATTGAGGGTCAGGCAAGGATGAAGTAACTCTATTATACTAACAATTGGTGGAACGTTAAGGTCATTTTGTAAAGGCAAATGTTTGGCCTTTAGACCAGTAGTAAGGCGTGGGTGGTGCTCTCTCTGGGTAAGCCTTCGTGTTCGATTATTATTATTATTATTGTTATTATTATTATTATTATTATTATTATTATTATTTATTATTGTTGTTTTTATTATTATTATTATTATTATTATTATTATTATTATTATTTATTATTGTTTTCATTATTATTATTATTTATTATTGTTTTCATTATTATTATTATTTATTATTGTTTTCATTATTATTATTATTATTATTATTATTATTATTATTATTATTAAACTATTACTATTATTGTATACCAATTAAGGTTTTTCAGTTTATTTTAATTTCATCACAGGTTGACTCGCTACCTGTCACGTAGTGGAATTTTGGCTTTTTAGTTCATCTCTCCCTATATTCTTTTTTCCCAATATCACAAATATCCCAGCATTGTTCTGCACTTACCCTTTATCATTCTTTTTATATATGCTCGTGTGATTACTGGGTTGCTTCTGGCCACCTGTCATGTAGTGCAATTTCGATCTTTCAGTTTGGTAATCTATTGTATATTCTTACTGATGGCACCAATACTCCATCATTTTCCCATTTCATATTCTCCTTATAGTTTCTCTGATCACAGGCTGACTGTGGCTCTCCGTCATGTTGTGCCACTTCGATCCTTTAGCTTGATCTCCTCATATATAATTTTTTCTAAGTACACTAATACATCATCGTAATTTTGTACTTATACCTTATCATTATCTTATGTTAGATTGCCTGCGTTATTCCTCCTCACATTCTTGTACTAGCAGGCCCTCACGTCATGGCATTTGTCTTCAATTACACGTTGCTCCCTTGACGTTGGCTCTAATCTCAGTCACCATTCCAAACGTACTAAACCTCTGCCCTTTTCCCACTCAAGGTTTTGTCCGTGTGTTCTGCTCTGATCACTGGCTTACTCTTACCACCCGTCGTGCGTTATCGAGAGCGACCTTTTCAATGCTCTCAGTACAAAGGTGTGTTGACATTTCGTGCGTATCTGCCAGGGTGGATCCTCGTTAGTACGTACTGAGGCCGCGGCTACAGAAGTTTACCTTTATGCAGACACGGCTCCATGAAAATACCGCATAAACTTACCATATTCTAACTTGCATCCTTGACTCTGCTAAATTGTGTTTACTTATTTATTTATTTATTTTTTTCTTCAACTCTTTGAACTTTTGTTTTTTTCCAGACACGCCTCTCTGAAAATACTTCTTAAACAGTGGGCAATGTAAAATCCCATTTTTTATTAACTCTGGTACTGCTTTTATGTCTTCATATATTTATTTTTGACAGCTGATAGAGGAGTGTTCCTTCATATGACATAGGTCTCTGAAAATTCTGCTTAACTTGTTGATATAAGTTGCATTGTTACACCATATCCCCCCCCCCCACAAAAAAAAAAAAAATCCTCGATTGCACTCTCAACTGTATTATTTTAGTTTACTATTTCTTTCTTTCTTTTTTAAGGTAGTGTGATGAGTAAGGATGAAAGTTTGGAGGATGAAGTGCTTGAAAGGGTACAACAAGGGAGAAAGGTTGCTGGTTCTTTGAAAGCAGTGATAAGAAATAGGGAAGTGAGCATGGAAGTAAAAAAGTCGCTGCATGATAGTATTGTGATACCAGCTCTGACGTATGGAAGTGAGCCTTGGACCTTGTTGGAGGGACAGACGTCAAGAGTTAGAGCATTGGAAATAAGTTATTTGAGAGGGTTATGTGGAGTTACATGGAGAGACACTCTGACAAATGAGCAAGTGAAGGAGTGTTGTGGTGTGGATGTGGATGTGATAGAAAGCGTTAGGAGATATACACTGAGGTGGTTTGGCCATGTGGAGAGGATGGAGTGCGAGAGACTGGCGAGGAGAGTGTATGTAAGTGAGGTGGAGAAGGGGGGGAGAGAGAGGGGGAGGCCGAGGATGAGATGGAGGGATGGGATGGAGAGGTATATAATAGAGGGGTGTGTGAGCGGAGGGGAGGGCAGTGAAGTGGCAGGAGACAGAGCTACATTGAGGCGATTTGTTTGTGGCCACGCCTTACGGGATTAAGGCGTCTGGCAATAGATAGAGTTTTTTTTAGGTCTACCTGGCCTTTTTTTTCTTTTTGGTAGGTGTTAGTGGTGTCCCTTTATAGACACAACTCTTCGAGAATGCAGTGTAAAAGGACGTTATGTGGATCTACTAGCATGCATTCCATACTATTTTTTATTTCCTTTCTTCTATAATTTTGAACTGTGTATTTTCTTCTGACAACCATTGAAAAAGGTTCCCCGTACAGAAAAGGCTCTCTCAAAGCGCTGACTATAAGTTGTAGAAGAAAAAGCTGTCTTCTCTTTACGCAGTTCCATCAAATGCTTGCAAAATTAGTCCTCTATTTAATTTTCATTCAGTTTTGACGAAATTTAGGGCTTTTTCATTATGGTTGTAAAACTCATCCGAAAATATGGCATAAATTGTGGGCATTGTCGCTCAGTTTTCTTATTCCATTCCGTCAAACATCGGAAAACTGGTGCTTGATTTTACTAAGATTTATTTTCATTATTTAGTTTCTGAGAACCTGTTTGGGGTTTTGCCTCATGCAGCTGCAACTTTTCTGAAAATGCTGTGTGAAGCTGTGGAGTTATTGTGGGTACAGTAACCTGCATTTCATATTTCATCGCGTCCGATATTGCAGAAAAAAAAAATTTATTGCATACGGAATTGTACTTCTTTTTTTTTTCAGTCTGAAGAAACCGCAATCCCTCCAGCTATTGTGTACTGTATAAAGACTTGAAGTGGTTGTAGTAACTTCCCTTTCATATTCCATCCCCTCAGGTACTGAAGAACTAAGCTGTGATCGGAGGAGAAATAATGTAGAGAATATAAACGGTGGCCTTAAAGTTATATACATTTTGGGTGTTCGCAGTATCATTTCCAGTGTTCATGTCTCTATATTTTCACACACTTCTTCAGTAACGGGGACGTCAGTTTTTTATTCTTGGTTCCTTTTAGACGATTTTACTTACCTTTGGATATGGTTCTCGCGATTTGGAAGGGGTAGATACAGCATTCATTTCTCGTAACACTCACCCATGATTCACTCAAAGATAAATAAACACAACTTAGCTGAGGTGGAGGTGTAGTCACGATCATGGGAGGGTTAATAGTGAAATATATTAAAACTCTCAGGCTCCAGTTCTCACTCTCGTCAAAAAATAATCATCTGGCTTAAGGTGGAATAGGTCAGACGAGGAGACACAGCCTTGAAAGTGTTAAATATAGAGTCTACTTAGGGCCACTCCTCCCTTTATATTCCGTGTGTTGGCAGTAATCATTTCAGTGCTGAGCCTCAAGGTAATTCTCACACACTCTTCCAGTATTAGGAATATATATTTTTTCCCATGATGCCTTCAGTTTTGCTTCACTTAATTCCAACCAACCCCTTCATTACCCTGCTTCATCCCATCAAACCCCGCCATACTCTGCCCTACATCATCTGTCAGTTTTACCTCACCCCAACCCACTCACCCCTGCAGCTACCTCACTCTTTTCCATCCAGCTCTGCTACTACCCCACTCCACTTCACCCAACCATACTACTACCCCACTCCACTCCACCCAACCCTGCTACTACCCGATTTCACTCCACCGTGCTACTACTCCACTCCACCCCACCCAACCATGCTACTACCCCACTCCACTCCTGCTACTACCCCACTCCACTTTACCCAACCAGGCTGCTCTCCCACTCCACTCCTCGCAACCCCGTCATGTCATGCTCTGCGCTACCACACCTGTCACCTTACTCCACTCCACCCCACCCAGCCATCCAGTACTAAAGGTCCACCCCACCCAATCCCCAAATTGTCTAACTGCACCCGACCCAACTTTTACCCCATCCCATCCCACCTAGCACCATTACCCCACTCCACTCCACTCCACCCAACCCCACTATAAACCCATTGCGTCCCACCCATATCCTCAGTTACCCCATTCTACCTCACCTTCCCAGACATCCATGTCAGTTTTACCCTACTTCAAATCAGCCTCCACCACCATTACCAAACTCCACCCAACCCAACCCAACCATTACCCTATTGCACCCCACCCAACCCCACCATTAACCAACTCCACCCCACCCAACCCAACCCAACCATTACCCTATTGCACCCCACCCAACCCCACCATTAACCAACTCCACCCAACCCAACCCAACCATTACCCTATTGCACCCCACCCAACCCCACCATTAACCAACTCCACCCCACCCAACCCCACCATGCAGAGTGGTGTGAGTGGGGTAGATGGAACAGAACAACATAGGAATAAGAAGATTAATGGCAAGAAAGAAAGGAGTGAGACATATATGGCATCATTCTCTCTCTCTCTCTCTCTCTAAATATATATCGTATAGATAGAAGTACACACACACACACACACACACACACACACACACACACACACACACACACACACACACACACACACACACACACACACACACACACACACACACACACACACATATATATTTCCCTCACTCTCTATCCGTTCCCCTCCCTTTCATTAATGCAATTTTTTCTTTTTCTTCTTCAGGGTAAGTCCGCTTGTCATCTGATCCCGGTCACAGCCGACTTTAAAGTAGTGTAAGTACTGGGCGATCATTTTGAAGTTTTACGATACAGAATACATTATTATTTTATTAAGGTTTCTTCATTTTGCGGAGTTTTTTGGTATTGTAGATTTTTTGTTGTTTTTTTTTGGAGGGGGGGGGGAGATCTAGAAGGCTGGCATTCCAAGACCATTCGAAATATAGACGCGAAATTTTCAGGAATGATTCTTCTTGGTTGCAAGCTTCTTTTGGCACAGTTTTTTTCTTCCTAACGCTAGCGCCTCCTATATTATTTTTTCAGTTTTTACTCTCCTACGCAACAAAAAATACTGAATCGAATGCTTTGCAATTGTTTCAGTATGTAGTTGTCAGCATTACAGCCTTTCCGCTCTTTGTCAAAAAGGCTGTTACGGTAGCTTCAATGTCCATAAAGAAAGTGATCCACCTGAAGGCCGCCGAAGCCGCTCGAAGTCAAATGGCCAAAAATGAGTCATAACTCGGGAAGCGGTGGCCCGATTGGCCTGGAAATTGTTTTATTCTTCAAGTTAGAGCATTTTGCCGGTACCTTGCTCTGACAAAAATTGCGCTACAGTGCGCCATTTTTGCATTGTTACGGTAACCAAAGGGCAAACCAACAAACACAGAAAGCTGATCATTATACTATAGATTATTATTTTTATTAATATTATTTATTAATAAAATTATTTTTATTATTATTATTATTATTATTATTATTATTATTTATTATTATTATTATATTATTATTATTATTTATTATTATTATTATTATTATTTTATTTATTATTATTATTGTTATTATTTTATTATTTATTATTATTATTATTATTTTATTATTATTATTATTATTATTATTATTATTATTATTATTATTATTAAGACTACCAGTACCCTGCTTCGCCCCACCCAACATTACCAGTACCCTGCTTCACCCCACCCAACACTACCAGTACCCTGCTTCACCCCACCCAACATTACCAGTACCCTGCTTCACCCCACCCAACACTACCAGTACCCTGCTTCACCCCACCCAACACCACCATTACCCCGCTTCACCGCATCCAACCCCACTAAGCTCTGCCCCACATCAGTTGTCAGTTTTACCCCATTCTTCCCCACAGAAGTCCACCATTATCCCAGTTCAACTCATCAGTCCCCACCTTACTCAGCTCAACTCCTGTCAGTTTTGTCCTACTCCACCTCACTGTACCCTACCATTACACCAGTCGAACCCATACATCCCCGATCATGCTATACCCAACCTCACCTATCATTTCTACCCAACTCCTACCCACTCAACCACTCCAATAGTACCCCATTCGACACCACCATACTCTACATCACATGTCACTTTTCCTCACTCAACCCCTACATTACCCCATTCCACTGCACCCATCTGCACCATACTCTGCCTTACTTTACCTATCAATTTTCCTCCACTTCTTCACACTCAGAACCACCATTTCTCCATTCCACCCCACCCAGCGTAACTTACCCTACCCTACTGTCCTCCACTAAACACAGTATTACCCCATTCCACGCCAGCATATTCCACCTCTCCTGTCAGTTTTTCCCAGCTCCACTTCCACTACCATCATTACCCCGTTCCTCCCACCCCTCCCTATTCATCCCTAGTATTAGCATCCACACCCAACCTCTCCCGTAGCCTACTGTACCCCACTCAACCCCGTCCTTACCCTTCTACAACCGACCCAACCCCTCTCTTACCCCTCCACATCCCAAACACCCCTGTCCTTCCTGCACTGCACCCCACCAAACCCCACCCATAAATCCAATGCACCTTACCTAACCCCGCCATTACCCCACACAGTCTCGCCCTTATCCCACTGCAACCCTCTAAACCCCGCCGTTACCCCACAGCACCCCGCTGTTACCTGACTACACACTGCCGAATGCCACTATTACCCCATCGCACCCCACTGAGGCCTGCCATTACCTAACTGCATGTCACCCAACCCCGCCTTTACCCCACTGCACGACCCAACCCCTTTACTCCACTGCTGCCCACCCAACCTTGCTACTACCCCATTGCACCCCACCAACTCCGCCAATTCTCACAACACCCCACTGAACAGTGTCTTTACCCTAATTCATCTCACCCACCCCGCCCAATCCTATCATTCCGAACTGAACCACACCCAACCCCGCCGTTTCCCCACCCAACCCTCTCAGTCTCTCCATTACTCCACTACGCTGCACCCTTGCCCCACTGCACCCAACACTAACCTTTATTTCCTTTCACCCTTCTGCGCCCCACCAGACCGTTCACATACTTCCTCCCCGCACATACACATCCTTATCACTCAAAAGAAGGATAGTGATCTGCAGATGACAGCTTCACCCTGGGGCTACAACTATTGCCACTATGAGGCTAAACAGTTGCTGGTTTTGTGAGGAGAACGTGTGTGTGGTGTTAGAGGCTTCTCGTCTTATTAACTTTATTCTCATGCTACTGATTTCTTTGAACCAGTATCTCCATAGTAAGCTGCAACACCTTAGGACCTACTGTCGTTATGGGCACTGTTTTTATATCTCTGTCCTCATGACTTTACCTTTATAACAGGCATGTACCCTACTCTACCTTTGTAACAGGCACGCACCCTCTATTTATCTACATATTCCATCTCTATCTAGCTGACTGATACAAGATTTAACGTACTCTCTGTCCGTCATATATTTTTTTTAAGTAACCCAACAGAGGAAGGAAAAACAAATGAGTAAAAAAAAAAAAAATCCATACACCAGGTTACTGGTGTCCAAATATAGTTCATTCACTTAACTAAGCGGAGATTTTCGTCTTTCTGCAATTTGTTTTCCGTAGCTCGATGGCTGAATTAGACAATTATATGACTCTACAGCCTTTTCATAGCACTTTCTCGTGACTAGCATCATATTCTAGTATTAATCTCCTGTTACAGCTCAACATTCAAGATCGAGAGGTGGCAGTTTAACGCCTGGTTAGAGTGAACAGGTTATTGTCATCTTTTTAGTCTGTCTCTCTCTGTCTACGACCTTCGGTATTCTAAACGCAATTTGTCCAGGCATCTCAAAAATGAATGGATCTTGACTTTGGCCTTGTTTTTTTATCGTTCTTTGAAGAGAGTTTTTGCTGGCTTCCAGACGGCTGCTAGACTTTTGCTGCTGATTTCCTGTTAAAAAGATTGATGAAATGTCAAGGGTGAGGCAGACGATCAGACAAAAGCGCCTCCAGTTCCAGACGTCTGACCTTTCACTGTTCTCTTGGATTTATGTGATATAAATGGACAGTTGGTTGATGTAGGAAATAAGGAAGGGTCATGAGAAAATAATTAAGAAGGAAGCATTAGGGACACACAAGGAAGGAAAGAAGAATCAAGGAGGCATAAGGAACGGAGGAAGGATATGGAAGGAGGTTGGAATCTCTTAGTATTGCGAGTCCATTATTTTTAGCGAAGGGGAGATGTCTCGTACAAAGGGAGTTAATGGAGGGGGTATGTAAGTCCTCCAGTTTGAAAGTTTCTCGAATACTGATCAAAATCTGGTGGTTGCAGTTATTGGTAGTATTGGTATTATTATTATTATTATTAGTAGTAGTAGTAGTGTTGTTGTTGTTGTTTTAGCCCTGGTCTCATGTGGACGTGAACTCTGTGGACTGCAGGCTGAATTTGCTCATCTCCTGCAGTGTTGCCCTTCACCTGCAGTTGAGGGTCGTATGTATAACCGGTCAGTGGAGATGCCCGGTTATATCAGTGCCACTACGTGAAGGCGTCCCCCTCCTGCTCTCTTTGGCGGGATTCTCAAACATATTTACGATTGTCTGTCTATCGTAACTTTGTCTTTGCAGGAGGAACTAGATGCACGAGGGGGATGTGCACTCTCTTTCCCTAGTCTTTCCTGCAAAAAATAGTTATAACTTTCGATAATATTTTCTCGTATCTGTTTCTTTTGGAGGAGGAAAAGGGGACAAGGAAACACTACACGACCCCCTACTTTTCCTCCTTTTCCTTCCTGTGAGATTTTTGAGGACACGAAATCGATCGTATGTTGAAATGAGTATCGTGTGTCATAGGTGTGAAGTGGCTAAAAAGACATCTAAAAGGTCAAAGGTGAGGGTGAAGGTCAGACACGAGCGCTCTCATCTTCAGGCACTTGATTTTCCTCTGTTGACTTAGATATAAATGGACAGTTGTAGGGTTAAGTTATAATGGTAAATCCTATGCAGCTGCTTTTACTGCATTACTTTAAAGTTTTTGTGGTTTTTGAGTATGTATTGGTTATTAGAGAGTCATGGGTTGAAATGCTTGTGATTCTCTCTCTCTCTCTCTCTCTCTCTCTCTCTCTCTCTCTCTCTCTCTCTCTCTCTCTCTCTCTCTCTCTCTCTCGTGTGTGTGTGTGTGTGTGTGTGTGTGTCTTATAACTCCTTAAATACTGTAACATCATCTTCACATTATTCTTTGCCTCAAATATATTCTTTATAGGAGAGATTTGAGAAACTGCTGGTATTAACCCCTGCCTTCATTAACCCCTTCACACCAGGAGGCTACCCTGAGCTGAGTAAAATCGTCTGGAGGGGTCAATAGTTAATTAAATATATCATCTTGGTCGAGAGATTGTTAGTGTTTGTGTTTGTTGGTCTCCGTTTTTTTTTTTTTTTTAATTCATTGCTGTATCTTGTGTCTTTGTGTAAGTAGGTTTACATACAGGTCCTTATATTAAATTGCAAGCGTATTTGCAGGTAGTTCAGTGTGTGTGTGTGTGTGTGTGTGTGTGTGTGTGTGTGTGTGTGTGTGTGTGTGTGTGTGTGTGTGTGTGTGTGTGTGTGTGTGCGCGTGTGTGCTCGTGTTTATATCAGTGTGCTTGAAATAGTGCGCGCGCGCGCACACACACACACACACACACACACACACACACACACACACACACACACACACACACACACACACACACACAGCCTTAGTATTAGCCTCTCTCACACATTCCCGCACCTGCCAGCCTCTCACTCCCTCACCTTTTTCCCTATTCTTCCTTTCCTAAGCTTTTTCCCGCTGATTTCTCGAGCTCTCCTTTCCTGGCCTCATTTCTCTCTCTCTGTCTGTCTGTCTGTCTATGTCTCTCTCTCTCTCTCTCTCTCTCTCTCTCTCTCTCTCTCTCCTGTGTATGTGTGTGTGTACAAATACATACATACATACATACATGTGTACAGTGTATATATATATATATATATATATATATATATATATATATATATATATATATATATATATATATATATATATATATATATATATATATATATATAGTGATCAGTTTTCTAAATCGAATTGTAAACTATCAAAGTGTCAGTTGTTCAGGTGGTAAAGATAATAAACGGCTGTGCGTGAAACTGGCTATGCTGTTTTGAAACGCCCTTCCCTGAGCCTGATATCTTTTCCAGTGGAGGTCAGACGCCCTTCCCTGAGCCTGATATCTTTTCCAGTGGAGGTCATGGGTGGCACAGCGCTCTATCACTGCCACAGGTGATGTAAATATGGCACAGTCCTGGCCCTCTGTGAATTCCTCCATCCACTGTATTTCACCTTTATACTCTTATGTTTCCCTGGTGAATCATGGTTGCTGTGCCCTCAAGCAAGTTACGTATTTATTGTTTCAGTGTTCATTTGTTTATATTTTTCCCCTATCAGATGTTTTTCTACCGTATCATCATTGCTGTGTCATGATTCGTTTCTTATCATTGGTTTATCTTCAATATTAGTGCTTTATTGTTTCTCCCTATTTCTACACAATGCTGTAGCATGATTCGATTATATGGGGGATATCTTTTACAGTGTCATAATAACTGATTGCTTCCACGTCCTTAAGCGATTTAAAATATCACTTTTGCTCATCTGAAATTTATGTGAACTTTGCTACTCCCCTAGTCATCACAACGACCTTCCACGGAGTCTGGCACAAGTTGCAAATATGTAGTCTACCCCGTTATGGTTTCCATCATTCATCCTTTGCCTTTTACTTTGTTTTCTCTTAATTCGATTAGAAATTTTGGTTATAATTGGACACAGTCGCTCCTCTAAAGCTATCAGTACTGTTTATACACAGAGAATGGCCAAATGCAGAGTACAGGATCCAGTTTATTTTCAACGTTTCGCCCACCAGGGCTTCTTCAGGAATAACACCAGTGGACAACACTCCACTTCTTAAATAATCCCTAACCTGGCTGGTGACCTAAACACAACACCTGTAAATGATTTTATTAGTTTGGTTGACCTCTGTGTTTCAAACTGTTGCTTCACTTTTAATGACAGATACTATAGACAAAGCAGGGATGGCAATGGGGTCCCCCTTCAGCCCAGTTTTAGCTAATTTATATTTAGAACACCTGGAAGCTACTTGCTTTAGGAACATAGTTCCTGGAGAGGTTGTTTGGCTTAAGTACGTAGACGATGTACTTGTGATAGCTCCTCGATGGTTGGATTTGAGCAGGCTTCTAGATCAGGTAAATAGGGTAGAAAATAGTATAAACTTTATGGTAGAATATGAGAATGACAGTAGGTTACCTTACCTAGATGTACTTTTAAGACGCGAAAACAGGCTGAAATTTAAAGTTTTTAGGAAAAATACTTCTAAGAATGATTGTGCATTTTTATTCTGGTACCCACAATAGGACTAAACTAGGCATTGTCATTGGATTTTACCTTTGAGCCATGAGAATATATTCGAGAGAATATCTAGAGGAAAAATAAAAGAATATTTTTAATGCTTTCACTGAATTAAAATTCCCTCCTTACTTTATTATGAAGGCTAAGAAGAAGGCTGAAAATATCCATACAAGAAAAGAGGGAAATGTGAAAAGAGAATCATATTACCCAATACCTCAGTAGCTAGTAATGATTCCCCACTGCTAAATAAAGTTGGTATCAGTATTGTGAGAACAGCTTCTGTAGCAGTGGGCAATTTACTGAAAAAGAAAAAGAGTAGACAGGATGTACGGCAGGCACGAGTTTACAGTGTACCTTGTTCAGGATGTAAGAAAGTATATGT
>NC_137020.1:24636462-24641462 GCF_032717465.1 Coenobita brevimanus
CCAGGAAAAGGTCAATGGAAATTCATTGTTGAAATCACCCAGAAATAACGCTCGGGATTGGGTAATTGATAGATAGACTGACTGATAGATAGGGATGAAGGTAGCTAGACAGACAGATAGAAAGCACAGCGAGAGGTGACTGGATATTGGAGATAGGAAGACAGATAAATAGACAGACAGGTGATAGATAAAAGTAAAAGGTAACAGGAGGTTCTTGTTTTAATCATACTAACTCCAGGTACTAGGCAACAGATAAACAGATAGCTGGGTAGGGAGACAGACAGCTAGACTGGAACGCAGTATCATAGGAGAAAATAAATGAAAATACCAATGTTCTGATTCCGGACTAGCGCGATGTCAAGCAATATATATAATTATTCAGCGAAGCACTTAGGCAGATTGATGGAAAAATGGTCTGAATATCGTTTTGTTGTGATTATTTCGAAATAACTCATTAGGAAATACGCAGACTGGTGAAAAATATAAGGTTAATCGCCAGCCATATAACTCTAGAGGTGTGTAGTAGAGGGAAAGAGAAATAGATGTACGGTAAAAGAAATTGCTTGTGTGGTTGTTGTTGTTAACCTGGAGAGAGAGAGAGAGAGAGAGAGAGAGAGAGAGAGAGAGAGAGAGAGAGAGAGAGAGAGAGAGTGATAGACAGACCTCATAATTTTTGGCCCGATAATTATGGTGAGCGATATTGGAGATGCACAACTACTACCATCTACCACAACTAACACCATCCACCACAACTAACACCATCCATCATCACAACTACCACGGTCCACCATCACAACTACCACGGTCCACCATCACAACTACCACCATCCATCATCACAACTACCACGGTCCACCATCACAACTACCACCATCCATCATCACAACTACCACGGTCCACCATCACAACTACCACCATCCATCATCACAACTACCACGGTCCACCATCACAACTAACACCATCCATCATCACAACTACCACGGTCCACCATCACAACTACCACCATCCACCACCACAACTACCACGGTCCACCATCACAACTACCACCATCCATCATCACAACTACCACGGTCCACCATCACAACTACCACCATCCATCATCACAACTACCACGGTCCACCATCACAGCTACCACCATCCACCACCACAACTACCACATCCACCACGGCTACCACAGTCCCAACTACCCCTATTCCTACAACCACAATTACCACCATTTACCACAACCACCATAATCGACAACTACCACCACTGCAGTTGACAGTCCCTTACAGAAAGTGAAATAACTCTTAAAAAAAATAATAATAATAATAATATAAATCCGGACATGATCAAGTAAATGCTGCTCGGAATAATAAATGTAAAGTTTATATCAGTGGCATAATTCTGCGTCATTTTTAAGGCTCTGTGTAGCTATGCAGATTCACAATAGATGTAGATTTGATGTCCAAGGCGGTAGATGTATCGTTAAGCTGCAGAAAAGTGAGGTAGTTGTAGAAATATGTTTTCAAACAAGTCGGAATAGCGAAGGAGTTAAGGCCTTTATTCATGGGACATCTTTTTATTTTCAATTTTGTTTCGTACTGGATGATTATATTAAGTTTAGGATTTATTAATGGCTGTAATATGAAGATTACCAATTTAAAAAATATATTAAAAGCGGGCGATTGGACCCCGACTCGTGGGTATTTGTGTCATCTTATTTATATTGCCAATTTTAACGATAATTACAAAGAAATAACATACTGTATGTTCAAAGTAATACTGATATCGATGAAACGAAGAATATTAAACCGCCACGTCATCATCCTGCCCCTAGTTCATTGAGAGGGCGATGTGAATGAGGGGAAAAGAAAGACTCCGAAACAATGAACTAGTTTCTCTTCCCCTGCTGTGCTGAGAGAGAGAGAGAGAGAGGGGGGGGGTCTTCCGTCTGAGGTCCGTTAGTCCTACAACACGCAGGGAGTACGTGGGCAAGTTTTTCCTGTCAAGGAGTAGCTAGATCTCATAATGTCAGTGTAGCAGTCAGTAGTAAAATAATAATAATAATAATAATAATAATGCAGCACTGATCAGTTATACAGTACTCACTGATAATATATGTAATAGGAATAATAGTAACACTTATTAAGATATTATTATCAAGAATGATACCAATGAAAACAAACAAAAGAATGTAACTAGAATACCGTAGAATTGTCTAAGGAAAATTTTGATAATCCTACCACAGCCATTGCGTACTAGAAGCCGAGCTATAAAGGGACCTTGAGGTCAAGGTCACTGATCTTGTGCATATCTCCTTAGGTCATCACAGTCTATAAGTCCACCAAGTTTGGTGGCTCTAGCTTTGATCTTCATGGAAATTTGACGTCCATAATACCCGGAAAAGTCCCATCTTTTGACCCCATGCAAGGTCTAGGTCACTGATCTTGTGTATGTCATCCCAGATGATCACAGTCTATAAGTCCACCAAGTTTGATGGCTCAAGGTTTAATCCTTCATAGAAGGTCAGGTGACATCCGAAATATTTGGAAAAGTCCCAATTTTTTACCCCAGGCGATCTCCGGATAATCAACCGATTGGAATCATACTCCTTTCCGGCCTGCGTCCGCCTGAAGGTGATTTTGTAGTAAAATTTCATTTTCCCCATAGGCAGTTCTTGAGATAGCATGGCCGACTCACTTTTCTGTTTCGGATAATATCTTGAGAAGCGGTTGACGAATTGCCACCATATTTGGCTAGAAGAAGCGGTCAACTGTCCGACTAAGTGAACGAAGGTTGAAGACCCTAGACCAAAAAGCCTTTTAAAATATCTCAATTTTAAAATAAGCAAGAATGATGATAATATTGACAAAAACAAGAAAGCCTTCGACAAGTCTGTGGGAAGTTTTAACAATAGTAATCATAATCATAATAATAATAATAATAAAATAATAATAATAGATATCAGTAATAACACTGCCAAAACAACTTCACCCACGGAACTCCTAATTGAACAAGAAAACGACGCAAGTGCAGTGCAATATGTTGGGCGCCGGAAAAATATTGGAATGAAGCCCCAGCCGCTGCCAAACGTACGAGCACAAATAACCGCCCTGTTGACTCTCCTTATTAGTGCTGGACCGCCATTGAGTTACTTCGGTATTTTTCTCTCACACTTGGAAGGGAAGAAAAGGATGGAGACGGGGTTTTTCCTTACCTGTGTTTGTTTTGCCCTACAGTACTGGAGGAGGAAGAGGAGGAGGAGACAGAGGTGGGGCAGGGGGAAGAGGAGGAGTAGATGTTGGGAGGTTGGGAAGAAAGAGGAAGAGGAAGAAGACAACGAGAAGGAAGGAGGGGGAGGAGGAGATAGGGATGGGGAAGTTGGAAAAATAGGAGCAAATGCAGGAGAAGGAGAACGACGAGGAGAATGAGGAGGAGGAAGAGAAGGGAGGAGGAGATGGTGTAAGAGGAAGAAAGTGGAGAAAGGAGTAGGAGGAGAAAGAAAATGAAAAGAGGGGGCGTAAGAGTAAAAACAGGATGAGAAGGGGGCGAAGGAGAACGAAGACGAGAAGGAAAATGAAAACTACGGTGATGATGATGATAATAATGAGGTGATGGAGGGGGAGAAGGAAGAGCAGGAACGGTAGGAGGAGGACGAGGAAAGGGAGGAGGAGAAAAATGAAGAGGAGGAGGTGGAGGAGCAGGAAGAGAAAACAGAAGAGAAGGAAGGAGGGCAGGAGAACACAGAATGGCGTTAATTCTGTGTACTTTATCAATTTCCGAATCACCTCTGTTGTTGACCCTCCATATAAGTTGTATGTTTTAGATTTTTACAAGACAGGACGGGATGAAGTTAGGATATAAAATGTTAAACCCTTCAACCAATGGAAGCCTTTTATGTTTTAATTCGCGCTCTCTCTTGTCGATTCTCCCCAACTTAGGATAGCCTTTTCGAAGTGGTTTGGTCGGAGCAAAAATAACTTACATCAGTAGGTCATCGTTATGGGGTTGCCTTTAAAACTGTATTACTTCTTGGATTATTACTCATTATTTTAACTATTGTCAGTATATTTATAATACAGTTGATTATTATCTCACCTAAGCTGAAAGAGGCTGTCTTAATTTTTTTTTTTTTTACTATGGATTAGATTCACCAAAAACTATTTGAAAGATTTTAAATTAAAAGCTGAGGAAGGTAATGTTAAATCAAGGATGAAGTGACAAAGTTTTGGCGCACGTATTTAATAGTTATAGAGCTTAGTCATGTTTTAACTATACAATCTTGCCAAGTTCTTTTTTCTTCTTACCCGTGAAATACTGAGTTTGGCATCTTATATGTTTGGTTGTTTATTTGGGGGATCGTGGTTGACTTCAAACACCATACACAGTTCGAACCGCTGTGTCAATGGAGGTATTCGCTCTGCTGGGTAGTTCTGTTATAAGGGAAATTATAACCGTGGGTACCGTAAAGAAAGATTTGTAGTAGGTGATATAAAGTAAATGTTAGTGGTACCGATTGCACAGGCACAGACAGTAGTATGATCGTTAGTACCTCTGTCACATATTATATTCTATGGAGTTGGCCTGTTTGTCAACAATTAAACCGCAGAAAAAAACAACTGTATCCGCAGTATGTAAGTTATGATTGTTCTTACAGTGATTACTGTTGTTTTTGTTCTTGTTGCCTCTTTAGCTGTTTATATATATATATATATATATATATATATATATATATATATATATATATATATATATATATATATATATATCCTAGCCTCGTCTTACTTAAAAACTAAATTAAGGACCTGCACTGTAAAATCGATGGTTGCATGTTATATTCTAGTGGAAGACTAAGTAGAATTTGAGTGTTCCTTAAGGCCTTCATCATTGCAAGCCGTATTTATTGTTTTATCTTTTATTTTCTTTTTTTCAATCCAATGACCTGTTTAATATGAAGAACAAGTGGAACACCAAAAGCAATAAAAGTAACTGCAACAACAGCATCCACAGTAACAGGAAT